>NC_088301.1:57703092-57896100 GCF_032854445.1 Liolophura sinensis | reverse complement strand
CCATAATACAGTTCACAATTTCCACCCGCGAGGTTGGCATATTTCTCCACCAGTTTCCACAGTTTCTAATATTAGCAATTGCCAGAGTGGAATGAATTCGTTTTCCATGGCCTAAATACGCAGCTGTATGCATTAAACACTATGATTAAAAAGACGTATAGCTTAGAGAGTAGGAGCGACGACCCTGTGGTAGCTGGCAAATGGTAAAATACCGCTTTCTTGTCAGTTTATTTTAACTGCTGATGTAAAGGAAAGAGGAGCAATTTACACACCCCACAGCACCGTGCCTTAAGCAGAATTAGGTTAAAAATCCGTTGACATTAAATGTAATTTCTTAGACGGCACTCGTCTCGAATTACTCAAATTATATTAAAGCAAACAACAGACTCTCCACATCGTACGTCATATCTGGACCTACATTTGTACAAGATCAAAGCGATTTCCCATACTTTACGAGAAGAGGTTTATTTTCAATTTTCACATTTTAAATTATCTGTATTTGTACAGCAATATACCAAAAGCTTCCATATATGTCGTATAAATACCCCCCTTGTAGCACTTGCTAGATCATGTGTGCTATGTGTTGATTTCAAGGTCACAAGTTATTGCTGCAAAATCTAGAGTGCCAAGGCTATTCCATCAAACACTATAAAAAGACATACTGCATAGAGGGTAAATCCAGAGACGTGTGCAATAGTTGGCAAATGGTCACATGTAATCGGTGAAAGACGACCTCTAGTCAATTTACCATGGGTTAGGGATTCATTCTAACTGTTAATGTAAATGCATAAATAGTAGCACATTACACATCCCTGTCACCATGGCTTAAGCAGAATTGGGTGAAAACAAAGCAGTGATGTTAACTGCAATTTATTAGGCGTCACTAGTCTAGAATTCTGCAGAATCTCTTGCACTTTTCTTCATGATCGTGTCTAATTCCGCGGAAGCAACTAAAACTGCATGCAGTAATAAGGCATCCAAGCATTTTAGCATCTACTTCCAGACAAATTTATTGCAATGTCAAAGCCTTGGCAATGTCAAAGTTCTTCCTGCGTTCTTGGTATGTTGAGACAAAAAGCTGTTTAACTCCTGCCTGCTTAATGGCTTTTTGATGACATAACATAACACAGAGCAGCAATGAAAAAATGTAAATTAAGTTTGTTTTACCTTCGTACCCTCTTATGTGTCTTAAAAAGCACTTTTGGTTAAGATCAAGCTTTAAGATCAGCAACCTGTCCGGTGTCCTCTTACCATAAAGTCGTTGTAAAAGTGGAATATTCTTGAGTACGGCGTGAATAACCAATCAAATAAATGAATCAAATTAGTTGGCTGCTGTTTGAAACGCCTGTTGTAACAATCATTGCGCCTCAGCTGTAAGTGTCATACCTAAAAGGTCGTAGTTATGTTTCTAACTCCTGAGGCGGTGATTAGGAATTAGAGGTTTCCTGGATGATGTTTTTGAATTATACAGTTATTCAGAGTTGCCACTGAAAGATTAGCGGGTCAGTTTCCTCAACGAGTCCGTCAACGACCTTGGTGGATTATCCAAGGACTTCTTGACGAACACGTGGAAGCTCTTGTTGCCTCTACACAAGATGCGTCAAGAAAAGGACAAGTTCATCGCAATTGGCAGACTTCTATCCCATACCGCGGCTCTTCTGTGCATAATACCACCACGATGAAGCAGATCAGCTCTGTTGGGTGTTGTGTATGGAGAAGACAGCGTTGGCGAGGATTTGCTTTTGGAATACTTCCAGTAAGTTGTTAAAGCATGTATTACTTAGTATGCATTAATTAGGAAAAGACACCTGTAAGGAAACATAAAGACTTATAGCGCTGAAAACTTTGTTTAAAACCTTTATTATTTTTACTAGATTTTTAATATGCGTGTAAAAGTTTGAATTCTAAAATGGACTTACAGGACCACACTGTCACTTTGGCGTCACAACGTAAATGTATTTAAATCTGTTTAAAGACATTTTAAAACATAAGTGAAAGTATTTTAGTTTATGTTTATGCGTCGTAGATTACTAGCCTCTTTTCCTGGGGATGAAAAGCCGTAATAAGTACCCATACATTCACACGACTAACACGTACACACACACTCACGCACACACTCACGCACACGCACACACCTATCCGTCCCAAATGCCACATTCATGTTCGATGTGAGCACATCGATTTAGTATTCCGTCTAAATTCTGTACTGGAGTTGGGTAGTTGATTTGAAATTGCTTTGACTTTTGCATTTCTCAATATTCGAAAGGAAAGGAATCTTCAAACTTAATTCATATACTCTAGAATTTAAAAGAAATGTGTATGAGAAAAGGAAAGAAGAGAATTAAATATTTACAAATAAAATTCGGCTTTTTATTAGAAGTAAGAGAGGTGAAGTATCATATACCGGCCTGTGAGTGCAAATCCATGCAGATGAAACGCACCCGCACACATGTCTAGATGACAACAGTGACTCTTAATTTAACTCATACGTAGATCGTCTTAACTATAATTGTATAATGGTTTTTGCTGGTAACATTGCACAAATGCGGACCTTTGTGGTTTTTCACTGTATTCTCCAATGCAATCACAACATTACTTTTGTAATATATTCTTTGGTATGTCACAGTGTCCCATTTTACAAAGCAATCCAAGAGGGACGATTTGCTAAATTTTTACACGATCAACAACCTACATGAAGTACCAGCATCATCAAAAATGAAGCAGCAGATTCTTTCCATAGCACAAGATCGACTGATTGATCGCCCTTTTCATTTAGAATTGAAAATGCGCCAAGGGATTTCTCAATCCCACACATAGCTTTTTTGGTCATTGTAGAGTGTATATGGAATTTCTCTGCTGTTTAACCAACAAAGGCCAACGAAGATATGCAGAAAACGAAAATCTGCGGGCTGATGAGGAACGGTCAGTGTACTAGTTCATGCAGTTTGTCTCTGGTCTGGATCACGAAGAGCTGGTGGATCTCTAGCAGCTCGTCATAAGCAGCACCTTGTCAGCTTTAGAAGAGTGATAGATGATCAAAGATGTCCAGTAGCTCAGACGTGTACCAGTTTAATTGAGCTGCCATCCACTTGTACTTGTCTCCAGATTCTTGAATGTTAGTTCCGGGCAATTTTGCACTGTTCTCATTCGTTTGAGAAGTCAATTTTCTAGTTGAAACAACTTCAGTATCGTTTGTATTAGTCTGTTGTGCCTCTTTACACCTCGTCTCCAATGCCTGATAAACATTGTCTGACTGGTGTTTCCTCTGGGGTGCTGACGAATTGTTTGTCGGTGTAATCCCATGAAGAAGACATACTTCTTTACTTGTTGCTCTAGTAATTTTCATGGTAATTTCACGTCTATATAGTATACTTTTATCATTTTAATCAACTGATAAATCAGGAAAAGTTATACAAAACATGACGAGTTCGATCCCTTTCGAAGGACGAGTTCGAAGATTTTTACATCCCAAATTTGTGTTTTGGACCCGGCAGGAATAATGGCAGTGGGGATGTGAAACGGAAGAGAATTCCTTCCAAAAATCAGTAAAGGTGGCAGTATGTCCTAGTTTACTAAAACTGATTATATATAATCTTTCATTCCATGTGACTGAGTCTTTCATTTCATATTGTCTTGCCATAGATGCGGCTGTTGGCCTCCTTGGCCGAGATGGAGCCTCTCACAAATATCATGGCTGTGAGTTCAAGTTCAGCTCCTGCTGACTTCTCTCTGGTCGTATGTGGAAAGGCTTTCCAGCAATCTCCGTGGGTTTCCACGGATTCTGTCCGGTTTTCTCCCACCCTATTGTTGGATGCCATCGTATAAGTGAAATATTCCTGAGTACGGCGTAAAACAGCAATTAAATAAATAAATATATGCAATCACCATGCAAGTTATCTTTAGGTCAGCTTGTCCTGCGAAAAGACCAAATATTCCATACGATGTAAACAACTTGGAAATGGGCGCCCAGAGATCCATCTCAATCACCGCAAAGCTTGAAGGACTTCTTCTTTTAAGCAGGGCTAAAAAAGTAGAATTCGTTAAATAAGTCAAGGAACCACAATGGTCTAACTTGAGTACGGCGTAAAACACCAATTAAATTACGAAATAAACACAATGGCCTTACTGTTAACACCTCCTAAAAGTTACTTTTTCTACCTCGACTTCCCCAGTGGTTTCAAGTCAGGAGGTTGTTGTGACGTAATTGGTCTAAAGTCCGTTTCCAGTAAGTATAGCTTTACATACTCCCCTGGTTCTACAGTGCAGGATCTGGATTGGGGGTTCTGATGTTATCCTGAGTAACAGCTGTTTCGTTCGCTCAAACAGAATTTCATTCTTGTTCGATTATTCAACTCCCGGACGATCTAAAATGGCGAAACATGGTGTCAGAGCTGGGATGGAGTTCCCGTCCAGCCGTGCGGCGAATCTGAAACTTTTTTATCCACTGATATTTGTGATTTTTCTCTGTGTGCAGATCGTACAGGTGGCACGACTCGTCGGGAGTGATGTTTACAGGTAGTGAGTGACTTTCTGATCTAATATTCGCGCTATTTTGCCTAATCTGTGACTTTTTGTGAATTAAATTTGTGACAGTTATAAACTCTGATAATTCTGAGGGAAAATACCATTGAACTCTCTGAACATTTGTGGTAATATTCACGCCGATTGACTGTTAACCCTGATGCTGAAAAAAAAACTATGGTAGCCCGTTTCGGACAGTTCGCCTTCGCGTTGTGGTGGCATTTATACGATGTCGCGCATGAGACAATGTGCGCGCACTCTTATGAAACACTGGGATATTTTGTTTTATTTCCTGTTTACTGCCTACTGTACCATTTCTGCGGAAGCCCTGTAAGTGACACACTGACTTGTGTTAATGTAAACCGAAAAAAATGGCGGAGCAACAAGCTAACAATGTGCAAGCCCCTCACCATGTACAGAAAACTGAAGAAAATGGAAAAAACCACAACCCTTGTAATGTTCAACGGGACAGAGATTGTGCCTGTTGAAAAACGCCGCATTTCCATGAAAACCCCAAAGAATTGTCGGAAGTACAGCGTTGAAATTGCAATCGTAAAAGGTGACTACAGACCTGTGCTATGAGCCGGAGCGGTTCAACAAATGAATCTTATAACGGTACAGACCGAGAACATTATGCTGCTAGCTCATCAGAAGAGCAATGATGTGAATCTAAGGGATCAGCCAGAGGTGACCTTGGATAAAATCATGTCTTCCTATCGAGATGTTTTCCAAGGAGAAGGAAAACTGGAAGGTCTGCTACATCTTGAAGTTGACGAGAAAGTGCAACCTGTTAAGTTGCCATGACGCAAAGTTCCTGTTGCTCTTCAGCCCAAACTGAAAGAAGAGTTAGAGACTCTGACCAAGAAAGGTATAATTACACCAGTTACTGTGCCAAATGACTGGATATCAGCAATGGTCGTGGTTTCCAAACCGGATTCATCTTTGTAGCGATACGAAACCTCTGAACTCTGCTTTGAAACGAAACCACTACCCAACCCCGACTATTGATGACCTCCCACCTGATCTTGCCAAAGCTAAATGTTTTAGCTACGCTGACGCCAAGAATGGATTTTGGCACGTCCAACTTGATGAAGAGAGTAGCTACCTAACGACTTTTGAAACTCCTTGGGGACGATACCGTTGGCTTCTGAAGAGTTCCAGCGTATACTCAATGAGGCACTGGAAGGTCTAGATGGTGTGAAAGTAGTTCATGATGATGTTCTAGTTTTTGGTGTTGGAGACACAAATGAAGAGGCAGATGTGGATCACGACAGAAAGGTGATTTCTTTCCTCGATAGGTGTCGTGAAAAGAACATTAAACTGAACCAGAGTAAGTTTCAACTCAAGTGCCGAGAGGTACCATACCTTGGACACATCTTGTCTTCATCTGGATTGATGATTGATCCTTCTAAAGTAACTGCAATCAAAGATATACCGGCGCCGACGGATAAGAAAGGGGTGCACCGCCTGTTAGGTATGATGACTTTCCTCCAGAAGTTTGCCACAAGGCTGTCGTCAGTTACTTCCCCTCTGCGAGAACCTCTCAAGAATGAGAATCGCTTTTTCTGGGATGAACAAATCCATGGAAAATGTCTTCGGGAAGTAAAAGACATCCTGTCAAGTCCTCATGTTTTGAGGTATTTTGACGACAAAGCTGGCACAGTACTGCTGTGTGACGCGTCCCAAGATGGACTTAAAGCATGTCTCATGCAAAATGACCAACCTGTGGCCTATGTATCTCGTTCTTTGTCTGCTGCAGAGAAGAATTACGCACAGATTGAGCGAGAAATGCTCACAATCGTCTTTGGGATGGAAAGGTTTGAACAATACGTTTATGGAAAGAAAGTGAGAATTGAATCGGACCATAAACCACTGGAATCGATTGTTCGCAAAAGCCTGCATAGTGCTCCAAAGAGACTACAACGCATGTTGTTGCGCCTGCAAAAGTTCGACTATGATGTGACTTACAAGAAAGGTACAGAAATGTATCTTGCTGATGCACTGAGTCGTGCATACTTATCACATTCCAAGACAGCTACTAATGACCATGGAGATGTTATGCTGATTGACAACAGATATCCAACGGCTACTGAGACAGAATCTTTCAATATGATTGAATATCTTGCTATTTCCGACAAGCGGATAGAGCTGATTCAAACAGCCACTTTAACGGATCCCACCATGTCATCATTGAAGAGAGTGATACAGAATGGATGGCCAGACAGAAATGAAGATGCTCCCTTTGCAGTACAGGAATACTTTCCCTTCAGAGACGAACTCTCTGTTCAGAACGGAATAGTGTTTAAAGGTGAAAGAGTTATCGTTCCTAGTAGCGTCAGACCAGATATCTTGGACCGACTCCATTCATCACACATTGGTCTTCAGTCATGCATACGCCGTGCCAGAGAGTTAGTGTACTGGCCGAACATGATAAAGGACATTACCGATTTACTGAGTAGGTGTGACACCTGCAACACTCTCCAGCACAACCAACAGAAAGAGGCTCTCATCAGTCATGAGATTCCCAGTCACCCATGGGAAAAAGTGGGTTGTGATTTATTTGAGTTTGACGGCAAAGATAACCTGATATTGGCAGATTATTACTCCGATTACTTTGAAATTGATCGACTACATTCCAAGACGGCTACAACAGTGATACAGATGGATGAAATCACAATTTGCACGTCATGGAATTCCTGTTCAGCTCATATCAGACAATGGACCGCCCGTCAGTTCTTCAGAGTTTAAGAAGTATGCTGATAAGTTTGAGTTCGAACATATTACTTCTTCGCCACGCTATCCACAGTCGACGTCAATGATTTTTCAGAGGGGCTTAAAATGCTAATCATTCAAACGATGGTATAGCCTTGATAATGGCTCGAGAATCCCTGTATTGTGCCAATGCCGCAGACACGTAAGTCAATGCCATGGCATCCAGTTATAGGGTAACATAATATGATTGACTGCCAGTGTTGTAAGTAAATGTCGACGCTGGATCCGGGTTAAAGCGTGAGTGGCCAGTTAACCAGCACCCCTTTAAAAATTAGAAACTTTTCAAGTGGGGCATGAATCAATGCCTTATTTCAACGGGCACGACAGATGTATTCCGAGCTAAAGATTTTCGAGTAGTAGTCTTACACCAAAAGTGTAAGTAGGAAAACTGGCTGTGCCAGTTGGGTAATACTTTAACTTCGTGTAACACTTCAATTAAATTGAACATCTACACGTTTGCGTACATTTGATTTTTCACCCGTTAAAAATTACTGTGTAGTTCTACCCGTGTAGATGTACTTTTGTTTTGATACAGTTCCAGATCATCTAACCCAGTTGCCTTCCACCGCCAAGGGCGCCACAGAGATTCGACATGTACAGCCTCAAACAGATCAATCTCCTCATCCACAATTAAATTTTAGGGACAGGCCTACCTCCTGGAATTTATTTTAGAAAGGCGTGAACTGAACTATTAAGGCCTGAAGCTTCTGTAAATACTCCTCCTGTTCATGGAAATAAATGGTAACTGCCAAGGATAATATCCACGATATCTTGTTCTGGGCAAGAAGCCACAAATATAACTCTTTAACTTCGATGTCGGTCGTAGGTTTATTTTTCTTCAATTCCTAATCATCATTGCTGACATGCTCTGTCAAAGTCAGGACCACAACCCCCTTTGGTAAGGGATTTGACAAAAGGTGTTTCACACAAGCGCAACATCTTCCTTTACAATATTTGTCTTAAAATCCACTGTACCTGAAAAATATTTTAAACTAGGCACAATTAAGTTTATTACGCAAACTAATCCCTCTAGGCCTACATTAAAGTAAGACATAAGAAGTATATCATGAAATATGGGAGTTTCAAGTTCGAACTCTTTTAACGATGATGGCAGAAAAGCCCAGGTGTATCGTGTGGCCGGTCAAAAATGTTAGGCAATTATTTCTCATCATATTAACTACAGTACGTGCGTCTGAAAATAGCCTCACAAAAAGTAATTTAGAGTTGACCCAGGATGGGGAAATTGAGGTGTTCAATGTTTGTAAATTTCAGACGTTCCTAAAGAAGTAGATGTCATTTGTGTTGACCTATTAGTTTGGACAAGAGGATTTTATATTCAAAATAAGTTCCGAAGAAACAGATGTTTGTTAAGCATGTAGTGTTAATTAAATGACGTATGATTAATTATTAGCGGAGGCGGTGATCAGTCCAAGTGTTAGAAAACACGGTGCTACCACGTGTTGACCAAACTTCTGAAATGCTTCCGTCAAGTTGAAACTTTCCCAGGCCATAACTGGATAAGAAACGCCGATCACCACAACTTCGCCAGCCTCACACATTTCGAAAAAAGTCGTCTAAATAACTGATTGTCACCACAAACTGCACTTGTAAGTACGAAATTCCGACATCATGTAAGTTACTGGTATGGACTACAAGAAGATACCATGTTAGATCATTCACTGCATTACGTCCAAACCCACGTCCCTTGAGATGAGGATCTCATGAGGAATGGGGTAATTCCACACTGATGTGTGAACATACATTACAATTACAAAAGGTACACCATTTTCGGCTGAAAGTTAGGCCACATGGAAGTATTTACTATTGGTGTTTTATGATGTGCACGCTATTTGTTTTAATTTGTTATTATTAAGGCACTTCATTCAATCTTGATGTGGCGTTGTAGTGTAGGGTGGAGAGTTCCACGTGGAAGCATATTTGAACTGCACTGGGCCTTTAAAATCTAATCATTGGGTCACTGTGTATTTATTTTTTTATTTATTTATTTATTTATTTATTTATTTATTTATTTATTTATTTGGAGTTTTACACCATACACTTTTACGACGGTGGCCAGCATTATGGTGGGGGAAATCGAACAGATCCCGAAGAAACCCATGACCACAATCAAGTTGTTGCTAGACCGTCCCACGTACAGCCAGAGGAAGCCAGTTTGAGCTGGATTGAACTCATGCCAACCGCATTGGAGGATTACGCCTCGCTGGCATGTTAACCACTTCGACCATGCACGGAGGCCCCGGCATGTCTTCACAGTTTTCTTCTCTGATAGTGATACCTTTACATCACGTTTACATAGTACTTTTGGTTTTGACTATTCACCACCAGTTTGGTTCAGTCATGAACAGCTTTTCCGAAAATCAATACAAAGCGGGTACGGAGAATATTCCCTTGAGCAATAACAATATTTTTCCAGTTTGGATCTAGATGTCAAAACAAATTGGAGAATCCAGTTCAATAATCGCAATGTCTATTCTCAAAACAACGTTCAACACTAGCCACCAAAGAACTAAGTAGGTTTATAAAGTACGACAATAAGACGATTCATACAAAGTAAAGCAGTCATCAATGATGTGGGAAAGACGCAAGAAACGGGGAGTGAATGAAATCAGTAATCAGTTGATTACAACCGTTTATATATCAAACCTACCGATGTAATTCAACATGATGAAAATACCCTTCCCCCTCTAGCCCTGGATAACCCAGTTATGAATCGCAGTGCCCCCTCAGCCCCGGATCAAGGAGAATTAAACCAGTTATGAATCGCAGTGCCACAGATTCTGGACACCCGGTTATATTTCTGTAAATCGTGCAGCATCCCAAGATTGATAACCTGAATAGTGTTTCGAACTAAAAATGATTTGTAGGGTCTGATATTTACGAAATGATGGCCAATCATTTGAAACACCAAAACAATCAGCTTAATAAGACACTGGATTAAATCTTGGTGAGGGAATGTAGTTTGGAGATTTCCACGAGGAATGTTTGTACTGCACTAGACTTTTATAGTCTAATTCTTCGGTCAGTGTCTTAGAGTTGTTTAATATCTACTATATGCATTGAAGTTTTTCGGATAACTGAGCTATACCTTTCTCAAAATGTTTTAACTTACTGTAGAGCTTTTGTTAACGACGCGGACAGGAGCTTGGTTGTATATTTTCTGGATCTAGATATAAACCTGGCCTTACATCGTGTTATGTATTCTGGGTATCCAGATTTGTCAAATCTTTTTTAATGAACCTAAGCAAAATGTCCGTTAGTCGAGAAACATTTCCTGATCTTTTAGAAAGTTAGGTGTTCCCACAAAGCACCACACAGGTTAACTTCACAGTTAGACTGTATATTTAGCTGAATATACAATTCTGAGCGAGTTGGAAGAAATTATCACTTAAAGCACTGCTCTATGGGCTATGGATCCCGATTCGATGTTCTTTAAAGAATACGCGATTTAGTAATTTGTGTCATTTTAGTTCAACAGTCATTACACTATTTTGCGCGACCTCCATTTTGCTGCTACTTTTCACCGCCATGTTTTTGCCACTCGTTAGTTCATTGCGGACTCGCACCTAAATGAACTATAAGTTGTAAGTAAGTTATGTCATGTGATCTAGTAAACCATGTGACACACACAAAATGATCCCGTACAAGGGCATAGTGGGATTGAATGCAAGCGAATTTCGGAGCGGACAAAATTGCCTGTGAAATAGACACTAGAGGGATTATTAGAAATTTACGAAACACGCCTGTAGGAGAAAGAAAATTCCGTTTTGTGTGTCCACGGCTTAAGTTGTACATTCTGGGCTTTCCTCATATTATACATCACCTTCGACATGGAAAATTTCCATGGAATAAAGACAGCGTGGATGTAAAGACTGAAGTATAGCATGCTGAATACTATGGGTTTTATATTTTATTATTTACTAATAAATAAATCCAGCTGTCATTTGAACTCAAAAAACTTCTCGTGTGGGTGATTACATGGAAATTATGGGAAACTGGACAAGGAATTGAACAGTTGGAGTTTACAGTGTATATTCATGTGACTGGTTGATCAATATTTTGATCCACATCACGCAAAATGCGGGGGTTTTATAAGAGGGGTTCTACTATTATTCAACAACAAAACCTTACAACCATCATTCAACAATTACATTTCACGAATCATTTAACTTGGACGAACTCGTTGGTTTCTTCGGCATTTTCAGGTCTTATTCCTGTAGGCGGTCAACAGTTTCCAACGACATCTTCACTCGTTTATCCCTCTGTCTCCTGTTACAAAACCAGACGCGAACCACTTCTCTCTCTAGGCACAAGATCCGGCCGATCGACGATATATCCCAAGAAGACGGTTTGGGCTGAGATTCGAAACACCGCTCCAGGAAGTCCTTAGCAGTCGAACTAATGGCAGTACGACGTTTCCTCTTCCGACCTTTTCAGAAAAATAAAAACATTTAGATAGAATTTTCAGAAAATGTGCGCCTTGGTCTGATCCACCAATTCATTTTGAGTCCAAAATTTAATCTTCTTTACAGAACAAAATATGTGAAGCTGGAAGCTCAAATTTGGCTTAAATAGAGCAACTACAGCATGGAAATAGGGATCAATTTTATTCATATACATAAGAATTTAATTTGGGCTACAACTTAAGGATAAAGTCCAAAATCACGTTAGGAAAAAGGCGTTAGTATCATGTAACATTTGTATTATTAGTGTAACGGTTTAATTTTAACTTCCATAGCTTATTTCCATAAGCAGACGCAATGTTATATATCCGCCTGTGGAACAGTGTGTCAGTTAATAGTCCAGTCAACAGTTATACCTTAAAGTCAAAGAAAGCTAAAAAAAATGGAGTACGGTCCATCATACAGACAACGGAAAACTATGCGTAAAATACTTTCATTTAGTTTTTCAGAGCTTTCTTAAGAGTGTTGAAAGGCATTCAAATATTTGAATTCTCTGGTGGGATTCATGATCCATACTGACGGTATCTAGGTTCTGACGTCACATCACCTTTTTTTCTGATGGTGATGGGAAAGAAAGAATTTTCGGGAGCATTATTTTAGTAATTATTTAGTCTTACGTAAAAAGAGTTATTCCAACATTCACTGTCGTGATTAGAGTTGGAAGCCAGTTGTGACGTCAAAGTTCCATGGTCCATAAAGCCAACTTTAGAATTCAAATGTTTGAACGCCTTTACCTCTCTTCACAAAAATCTAAAATAATAAATGAAAGTATATTTATGCATAGTTTTAAGTGGTCTATCAAGTGATGCCTAATTCGATTTTCTGAGGTCTTTTCCTTTAAACATGGGAGATTCATATCTGGTATCCGGCCTCTGTTAGACAAGGCGCATCGAATAGTTTCTGATCAGACATCAGATGGCGTTTTATGAATTGTTTACTGAACTGTTGATTGAATAGTTAACTGGGACACACTGCCATAGCAGACAGGCCTCCTTCACTAAATCTCTTGGAGTCAGACTGGTATGGATTCCTAATAACGATAACCTTTGGAGTCAGACTGGTATGGATTCCTAATGACGATAACCTTTGGAGTCAGACTGGTATACATTCCTAATAACGGTAACCTTTGGAGTCAGACTGGTATGGATTCCTAATAACGATAACCTTTAGAGTCAGACTGGTATACATTCCTAATGACGATAACCTTTGGAGTCAGACTGGTATACATTCCTAATGACGATAACCTTTGGAGTCAGACTGGTTTACATTCCTAATGACGCTAACCTTTAGAGTCAGACTGGTATACATTCTTAATAACGATAACCTTTGGAGTCAGACTGGTATAAATTCCTAATAACTATAACCTTTAGAGTCAGATTGGTATGGATTCCTAATAACGATAACCTTTAGAGTCAGACTGGTATACATTCCTAATGGCGATAACCTTTGGAGTCAGACTGGTATACATTCCTAATGACCATAACCTTCGGAGTCAGACTGGTTATACATTCCTAATGACCATAACCTTTGGAGTCAGACTGGTATACATTCCTAATAACGATAACCTTTAGAGTCAGACTGGTATAGATTCCTGATAACGATAACCTTTAGAGCCAGACTGGTATACATTCCTAATGACGATAACCTTTGGAGTCAGACTGGTATACATTCCTAATGACGATAATACTGTAACCCTTGGTTACTGGTATACATTCCTAATGAATTCCTAATAACGATAATACTGTAACCCTCGGAGTCAGATTGGTATAGATTCCTAATAACGATAATACTGTAACCCTCGGAGTCAGACTGGTATAGATTTCTATTTACGATAATACTGTAACCCTTGGAGTTAGCCTGGTATAGATTCCTAATAACGATAATACTGTAACCCTCGGAGTCAGACTGGTATAGATTCCTATTTACGATAATACTGTAACCCTTGAAGTTAGCCTCGTATAGGTTCCTAATAACGATAATACTGTAACCCTTGGAATCAAACTGGTTTAGATCCTTAATAGCGATAATACTGAAACCCTTGCAGTCAGCCTGGTATAGGTTCCTAATAACAATAACCTTTGCAGTCAGACTGGTACACATTCCTAATAACGATAATACTGTAGCCCTTGGAGTTAGCCTGGTATAGATTCCTTAGGACTATAATAGTGTAACCCTTGGAGTTAGACTGGTATATATTCCTAATAACGATAACCTTTGGCGTGAGACAGGTATAGATTCCTAATAACGACAATACTGAAACCCTTGGGGTTAGCCTAGTATAGAATCCTAATAACAATAACCTTTGGAGTCAAATTGGTATAGAATTCTTATAATGACAATACTGTAACCCTTGGAGTTAGCCTGGTATAGATTCCTAATAACGATAACACTGTAACACTCTGAGTCGGAACTGGAAACCAAAATGACGTCAATCGAATAGCCTTGGTCCACATTAAATGGATGAAAAATATGTAGATCTAGGATCTTTTTCATTCTTCCCAGCTTAACTTTCAGAAATACAGAGTATATGTTGTTTGGCAATTTATGTCATTTTAGTTCAATAGTTATTACACTGTTTTGCGCGACCTCCATTTTGCTGTTACTTCTCACCGCCATGTTTTTGCTACTCGTTAGTTCATTGCGTGACTTGCGCATAAATGAACTATAAGTTGTCATGTGACCTAATAAATTAGGTGACACAGAAAAGGTCAACACTCGCTTAGGTATACGTTTCCTGTCATACTACATTGATTCTAAAAATAAAGGCCATAACGTCACAGTTAACACAAATGTACCTCGTCCATCGACAGCAATCCAGATTTCGCAAACCGCTGTTTTGGATTCGAGTTGGCGACATTCGATATCGTTTGGAAAACAAAAAGGTCGTGGAACGTTAGGATTGAAACCAAGAAGACGTATACCAGTGAAAGGGCGATTGATAACGTGTTTGGCGGGCTTAATTTGTGCTTTCAAAATGAACAGAAAAGCAGCCGGGACCATGCATCCTAGTAACGCAGACATGTGATTAACATATGATGGTTTGCGAAGTTCTGATGCTGTCCTAATGGTTGTGACCGTTACATTCGTGTTAGCGTTGTGCATGGTCTTTATTATTCCCGCATAATGAGGTGAGATGAGTTCAGAATTACCTTAAGATCATGGGAAAACTGTTTGCGTTGCGTACAGTTCTGATGCTTTGAATTTAACGTACGTAACGATTCAGAGTGGTTAATGTGGAAGCTTCTAAATAAGAAGCTTGAAGTTTAGCACTGGCTGAGATATAGTAGTTTTTATATAAAGACACTTAATTTATAGGCCCTACTACCCTTTAAACCGTTGACAGTTAACTGACCGCCAACGTCACATGCATTATAATCGTAAAGGAAGTGAACAAAACAAACAGATAAACAATGATAAATGGCCGATTTAAAGAGCGTGCTTTCCCTTGCGGATCAAGAACCAGCGAGGCTGGGGATAGGGGGAAGTCTTACCTTA
This sequence comes from Liolophura sinensis, assembly GCF_032854445.1. NCBI lineage: Eukaryota > Metazoa > Mollusca > Polyplacophora > Chitonida > Chitonidae > Liolophura > Liolophura sinensis. Next base: position 57,880,831 of record NC_088301.1, on the reverse strand, counting down.
CCGGATTCCAAATAAAGAAAAGACAAGCCGCTATCTTTATTTGAAAATTCACTGGATTCCCGCCAAACTACAAATAATACTGAGCCGGTGTTCTTCCGGTGAATATATTTTTCATTATATCTAGTATATTGTTTATTAAACAACAGAGACAATTATACTTTAGAGGGTCAAGTTTGTATCCTGTTCTTGAAAACTTTTAAAGAGATAGAATTATTTTTAAAAAATGGGAGAAAAGAGATTCCTATTTTTCTGACAGTTTTACGTTCTTTAATGATATGTCCAGTTCTAATCTACGTCGCTTTTATGTTCACGTTTACAGCCGTAAAGGTCATATGTATGAAACTGAAATCTACGTAACTGGATTCTGACCAGTTTTGTAAGCACAACCTTTGAAGGTGATCAAAATGTTTTCCGTATGGCCCCAGACTGGAGCTTTTGTAGTGATCACATGTTTCAGTATGAACTAATGGCCGCGTTTCTCGATGCACTATCGTTTGATAGGCTATTGAATTCTTGTAAACAAAATTTGTCCAAAAATCAAAAGGCTTGTAATTCTATCTACATCTGTAAAACTCAGGAATTAAATATAATATTATGGTAAAGATTTATAAAAAAGGAAAGCTATCAATCTTGAAGATAAAAAAAATTAGGAAAAGTTCAAATATGCGACTTTTCCCTCTTCAAAATCTAATTTTAGTCACCAGAAATTCCCTAAAACGCAACCGCTGTTATCGGAAAGGCCAAATATGATTTCCTATAACCAAATATGATTATATGAACATAATTTCGAGTTTCACGATAATGATGACTGAAATTATTAAACTGAGAGGTTAAATATGTATATCCTAGCGAATGACAGGGATACTGAGTAGTTGCAGCGTAAAAGAGCTATATTTCTCCGTGTCGCCGGGAGTCAAATATACTAGTATGCCCTAATCAAGACATTGCTATCTACAGTAAAGCCAACACATAGGACCTAGTATGAATTCGGTGATGTAGCAAAACAAAACAATCTAATCCAGTAGTGAGAGGTTTATATTTTACAACAGGAAACAAAAATCAAAGCAAGTCGCTAAGTATTTAACAGGGTTGAGACATCAGACTGGCAGTTTTTGGTGACTTTTTAGATCAGACAAATGTTTGTTATGGTCTCAGCGACAGAAATGCACAAAATAAACTGATATGTGAGACAGATATAAGAGTAACGAAAGCGTACATCAAATTGTGTTATGAACAGGCAAATGAACATATGGACGACTTACATGGGCAACAAAGTAACATTTGACATAATTGTTCTGTGTGGTAAAAATAACTCGAAAAGTGTTTCAAATAAAATCTATATTCCAAATAAATTTCTTGAAGCTAAGAGCGGTAAACACCACTGACGTTATTTGACATTCTAAGTGTTTAAAACAAGGCTAACCAGAGATTATAGTGAACGTGGCATTAAGTGGGAAAATCGTTCACAATGGAAGTGGGTACGTGTACAGCCGTATCTCTAATGTCAAAGCAAAAAATAATGAACTACTGACATTTGACACTTGCAGAACAGGAAATGAAGGTGTCACCAATGCATGTACCTCCACGACAAGAAGTTTACACTCATCACAGACAATCAACCGTTTAATAGTAGTGCCAAAAAAATGGACACATACAATTCATGCATTCACGATTCAGTATAGGGCCATAGAACATTCGTAAAGCTATGACAAAAATCGTATACTGATGATTTTGTTGGCTTTAAACAACCCATGTATAGTGAAACCATGAGTCGAGACACGCATCCGTATACCAGCCGTCAACCCTGTTGGGTCTAGTCTTTTTCAATAATGTTCATACCCTGTAGCTGTTTCAGTTTGGCCTCTACTATTTTCTTTTTCGCAGATTTACCAATGTCGAAGTCTGTCTGAAACATGATTTGATTACCAACAACAGGGTATATGCTTTTAATTTTTTGGCCTAAGAGAATTCTCTGCTTTTTCGTCATCACTGAGAACCGTTGACTGCTCCTCTTTGCATGAAATCGTCCTGACTTAATGGTCTGTGTTAAACGTTGTCTTTGAATTTTTTTTCGCCATTACTGACCCGAAATGTTTATTTTGGTTGATGACTGGTGTACGAATGTCTGTTTTGAAGCCTATGTCTGTTCACCTGTATAACGCTATTGAAAGCTTGCAAGTCTTGAATGTTAAGTGCTGTTTTACGACCAAAGAGTGGTCTGACTTCCCCATCAATGACAATGAACTCGGCTTCGGTCTCATTATCACCATGGGGGGCTGTAGCTTCCAATTTGCCTCCTAGGTTTAACGGAACTTTACACCAATACATTTTTCCGAGTTGCCAAGTATTATAATAAAACATATAGTCGTCATCTTTGTCTACAGCATTTAGGGATTGATATTTGGGTTTCCCCTTTGATTTCACTGATACTCCACCAATGTGTTTCACACTGGGACAAGTAACGCCCTTTATGGTAGTATCGCTTGCCTGTGACACTGCTTGCATGACAGCATAGTGGTCCATTTTATCACATCGGAATCACGCCCCCTTCGTTTAATTTCCTGCATCTGTATCTTGCAGATCCATTCCGAACCAAACGCTCTCCTCCATCTTCTCCCAGTACCAGTGCAATCAAATGCACAAATATGTCACCAACAGCCACAGCCATCTTGTAGCAAAAATACAGACGTTCAACTTTATCCTCATGGCCAATTTTTGGTGCTCTGGTCGACTTGATTGAAAAAAGACAGAGCCACTGACTGGACTGCTACATTCATGTTTACTCGCCACAACAACTTTTTACGGTCCCGCCACAACATGGGATCCAAATAGGTAAAACATACTAAAACCCAACAGTTTGAAGACAGTGGCAGTTGAAAAGATTTGTGACGGCATCATTGCCTAATTTACAAACGCACATTTTCTATACTCGCCTCTGTATTTAATTGGGTAAACCCAATTAGTATAGGAAATCGATCGGATGAATGTTTGGGGAAAATCGAAGGACCGACATATAGGCCTACACAGATAAGGACATGCACGTCATGCGGGGATGCCATTAGTTATACTTCTGTAGTTTGATATGTTGTGGGATGTGCTCGGTTCCCTCCTTCCTTCCTTAATCTAAATTTTGGGGATTTGTCTGAATCTTTTTTCCTCTAAATTTTGAAATACATTTTAAGGTTTCTATCATATGTCAAACCACAAAATTATGTAAGAGCATGCTTATTGGAGACACCGATTATTAGTTCATTTTTTTAAAACATTGTCAGCCTTACTGTTAGATAAGACTTATACTCAGCGTATTACACTAAGCAAATAAGTAAATCGTCAAAGGGGAAAGAAAAAAGATGCAAGCATCCACAGAAAGACCAATGAAAACTTTATCATAAAATACCGTTATAGGCCTACTATATTTTAGATTTTTAAAAAGTTTTGATTATATGATGGTTAGTTTTGATAATATAAGCCTATATCGTCAATGACATCAGCGCGACATTTTTATGACACTATAAAACAAATATTTAATGACCGATTTGCTTTTCATGCAAAGGTACACCGTATATGAGTACGGTTCTCAACAGCTTTATTCACAACTCAGCATAAAGGTGTAGAAAACGATTGACCTCACTGACGACATTTACTTTATTAATATGTTTCTACACTCTAACAATTTCTTTCCCTATAAGGAAACCTTTCACTTACCACCAGACATCATAGTGCTCGATGTCTCTGCTTCTAACAACCATTTCTCCAGAGTTGGCCTCAGACTACAAGCGTTTCTATAACTCAGCTGCAGGTTCTCGAATCGACTGATGGTTGTCTGGCTGAAATCACTGCCATGGATGGCTGATAGGGCGACTCCTGTTAAATTAAAGAAAACATAATATTATTAGCTGACTCATTCCATAAAGCACTATAGGATGTCGTTGCAGTCGGTCGGACCAATGCCGTTCAGGCCTGAAGCTCGAATCTAGCTGTTGGCGCTGGTAAGGAGGTTTGTCAGATACATTGGAGGCGGTTTATTCTGTCGTGTAACCCACGTGTTCTTAAGTATGGTGGGTTATTACTGAACTATTATTTCCTTCACTCATAAATCAGAACGCCGTTGTGTAACTCACATGCTCTTAAGTACTGCGTTTTATTAGACTAGGGCTGATATAGCTTATAACTTTGGCATACAGCATCCATCTGGATAGCGCCCACTTCCCCCTGACCCTCTCTCTCATCCACTCGTTTGAGCGACGATTACTGCTCCATAAGATCGTCTCTGACAACGGTAGCATACGACTTTCTTAAAATGCACATGTTTTACTATACAAACACGGCGAAGTGGTGTCAGAAAATCACTGTTGGTGTCCGCTACTCATATAGTATTAATTGAAAATAATCAGGCCTTAAGGTCACGAAGCTGTCTTAGATTTAAGTCTGATTTAGTCTGAATTTGTGGTATTATTTTTGAACTTACGAAGGTGTTAGACTATTCTTAGTATTTAAATAGCAATTCTTAAAGTGAGTCACAATTTTAGCACAGTAAACTGATGTTGATTTTAAGTCTAATTTAAGTCTAAGACTGCTTCGTGATCCTGGGTCTTGAACTTTATTCTCAGAAAACTGCGCTGAACAGACAAAAAATGTGGTTAGCGGCAAGGAGAAAGGAGAGGACAAAAAAGAGGGGGGAACGAAAGACAACAAGATGAGGAATTTTTCATGCTGCTCAAGCATGTGCACAACATATTCCATATGCGGAGGGAGAGAGAGTGGGGTTGGGGTGGGGATGTAAATTAGACGTTACGCCGCGAGATATCAAATTATCGAGTCTTATGTATCACAAAGTGGAATTCGAAACAAAGATAAATTCTATTCTCGCGCCGAGATGACTAATCTCGCATTCTCGAATTCTCAAGTTCTTGAGTTCTTGACTCGCGAATTCGAAAATGCGAGATTAGTCATCTCTGTATTTACATTATAATTAAAGACATACACCCACGGGTCCAGAAAACGCGAGTGGCGATTATTTCAGTACAAAAAACGCGCTGTTTTAGAGTTAAACTTTGCGGTTTTTACCAGCAGTGCGAGATTTGCAATAGTATCGCATGTGACACATATTTTTGTAGGTACATGCAGACTTACCAACATGGGCCTGGGTGTATCCCAATTGAGCACGTCGCTTTTTGAAGTCGTTCACGAAAATCTCCAAGGCGCGGAGTTCGAAGCATCTTGGTTCTTCGGTATGTGGTGACGGAGTGTCTTTCTCTGTATGTTTTCTTGGAAACTGTTCAAAATTAGATGGGTCGTCAATGAAATATGTCAGTTGCTGGGGTCGCCTCATTCCCTCCAAGCACGTCTCAGGGGATGTAGGCCTATATGTCCAAGACCGTGGCGAGATGGTCTGTTCCAAAAGGTTTGACAACTCTGTAGCGTCTTGCCAGTGTGAATGCCGATTTAATGCGGCAAGGAAACCCGGTGACGATTGGCAGATACGATAGTGTAAAATAGGGTCGTCTGGGAACCAGATGGATAAATGATTTCTTCCCCTCCAGCAATCAAGATCCCTACCCATGACAGCTGGATAGGGACCTACCCCTGCTGTGAAGCACCTGACGTGACTCGGATACCACTCACTTGGAAATTTTTGCACTATATCCACAGGTAAATTTCTGTGAAACACTGGTCGCACGGGCATTCTGGAGAAAATCAAGCGAGTTAATACTCTGGATTTCAAGCCAAGGGCAACAACAGCATAGACTGAAACGACTTTAAGAGGCTATACAATATCTGATTTTGTAAGAGCTGGTCCTTTTATATAACTGCATGAGAGGAACCCAGACAGTTTTATGGGAATGAAAAGTTGCCGTTAGCCCCTCTTTAGTTGTAATAAACTATCAAACTTCAGGCTGAAATAAAATCAGCCGGCGTCCTTATCTTAGCGGAACATGCTACTGCTGATTAAGATTAACCCCGGAGTAAACATCTTAAACTGAATATATGGATAACCTTCAGACTGGGCGATCGCAGGTTTCCGCCATAAAACAGAAGCAGCAGCGCTGTGTTTTACCCGGATTAAACGCCTTGTAATTCAGTGCCTTCGATAAAGTGGATAATTTCACAAGCGGCTGACTTCGGAATCTGTTACCAGCGTATTAACGCCAGCTTAAAGTAATTCATTGTATTTACCAAGTGCCATAGCTTTAGAAATTGTCACTGGATGGATGATCAGAGAGACAAAGCTACAAAGTTGCTCATAAGAAGAGGTGTTTGTCCCGATGGTTGCCCATCAGGCGGCAGTAATCTACCTATCCCATTTGTTAGCAGCGTCGTGTAAACAGCGTCGGTCGCTGGCACCACACCGTCGTCAATATTAATCGATGCTAACAGATTGTCCCATTTCAATACTCTGTGGGTCATTCGTGATTTTCTAAGCTTGTAATTTCGGCGAGACACAGGATATATATAGTAGACGAACTTTGGAAAACTTGTGCACTGCTTCAATAGGTTGATGGCAGTATGCTCTACGCTCTAAATATTAAAAAGAACCATGTGTAAGACGAAAGAATAACTCTGGAGGTATATGGGCCTACTCCAAGAAACAGAAATTCCGCTACTAGTATTATACTTTTTCCGGACACTTAAATTGACTTCACGGCAAAATTATGTTCTGATACGTATTCATCTATAAAGATTATGGTTTGGAATTTAATTAATATGCCAACCGGACGGCGTGAACAGCCGAAGTGCGATCTACATGTATATCTAAATGCAAATTAGTAAACAATGTAATGCAATTCCATTGCAGCTAGCCTTCCTACACGGATGTTCCCGATCACCTATTACCGTCATCGTATGTGAAAACGAAATGCAAGAAATTGTGGGTACATTCTACTTTAGGAAGAAGTTAAAAACACTCACATGCAACTACCTAAGACAAGATGACAAAATGCCAGATTAGTCATAAAGTAGGAGATTCTGATTTTCCAAGAGAACACCTTTTAATTCGACTGTCATATTAAAGTGTCATATCATATGATCGACAAAGATTGTCACCACATAAGTCAAAAAATTTTAAAATATGAGGAAGAAAAAACTATTGAGGCTGGGATTAATAGACGGGGGAATAGGAAACTCTATTGTTCTCGTTCAGTCAGGCTTGAGATTCATTCCCTCGCTTCGCTTGATCTCACAGTAGTCTGAGTCTTCACGAGATTAATTCAGCAGCCACAAAACTTTAAAGAAGACATCACTTAATCTTTGCTGTAGAACGGTCAAAATATGCCTAAAGTCAAGAACCAAATTCCGGAAAAGGTTACTGAAGTCAGTGTAGTATATGTTTGCTTACATATTAATTCAACTATCATGAATTCGACGGGTATTTGTCGCCGAAATTAATTCTTCATTTATTGTGGTATGATCAAGATTGTCGTAAAAATAGTGTTTTCTCGAATGTCAGCTTCATCTGGCTGAGGGATCATTTTTCACTTTTATTCAAGAAACATCTGTCCACCCCAAGCCTCAACAACGCTGTCTTTTAATCAACGTGATTTCGGATGTTTGTATATTATGTATATGTTTGTATCGTTATTTTTGACACATAACCTTTCAAGTAAAACAAAATACTGTTTTCATTTAAGTCGATGTCTTTTGTTGCCTTAGAAATTTGCTTTAACACCTATATATTTTAAGTTAAACTGGGTTAACAATCGAAGATCATATAGCAATTAAGGGTCACACAGAGAACTTTTACACCTAATTACTTATTCCATTGGTGTTTTGCGCCGTACTCAGGAATATTTCACAACAATCGAAGATCATATAGCAATTAAGGGTCACACAGAGAACTTTTACACCTAATTACTTATTCCATTGGTGTTTTGCGCCGTACTCAGGAATATTTCACTTACAAGACGGCGGCCAACATAATAGTGGGAGGAAACCGGGCACAGACCGTAGGATATCTAAGTCACAGCGGGGGGAGCTGGGAAGACTGATAAACATCACATGGGAGATCGTGGAGAAATGGTCACAGGTGCCTTGAGAATGTCTTCCTCAGGTTTGGTTTTTATGAACAAAAGCGCCAGCGTCAAGGTCAAAAAAAGAAAAGAAAACATGAAAGCCGTGTATAAAGTTTTGCGAGTGTCTTTGCTTGACCTTTATAAGCATTTTTTGACCTTGACTGCATGCACTGCATGCACTAGAAAACTATGCTTTCCACCATTAGACTCCAGAGTATCAGACATACATACAACTCGTTTATGATGGGACATAACATCCATTTTTTTCTTTTCCGCCAGTGATCAGTAAATCCCAGGTACAAAAAACATCTCGTGAGTCCTGCATAAACACCTAGACTACCTGGAAAGCTGGAAATTACACAAATCAAACATATATACTATCGATTTAAAAATAGGCATTTCCAATATAAATGCGGGACGCATTTCTTCAGCCACATTTTTGTAACCAGCGAATCACATGGTCTCTACCTTCCGGGTTGTCTTATAGAATAGCGTATAATTCCACACAATCATCTGTTGGTATCGGGAGTCATACTTTTCCATGTATGTGAAGAAGCGAAAGGCGGCGGGCGATTTGACCATAACCTAGCAGGCATTATGGCAGCAGGCGTGAGGACTATATTCATCAGGTCTGTCGGATAGGACATCGGCTCTGTCCGCGTAGACGTCAGCTCACTCCGGCAGCCGACGATAGTTCCTATCCAGCCTCGTTCAAATTTTACAAGCTTACGAGCTCTCGTATTCTAATTTTAACACGGGTATTTAAGGTTGAACATAATAATTACTATACGTGACAGCAATTTGAACGCTTCTACTTAATGTTGAACACTGTCAAAACACGCCAGGCGTCCAAATATTTATAGTGTGTATTTGGTTCTCTCCCCAAAATCACTTATCACTGGATTTCTTTTCCCATTATGTAAAAGAAGCTTCCATTTAAACGTACAAATGTTATCTTTCTTCGACCTAGAATGATGCGCTCTCTATAGCGTATACAATGCAAAGATGAGAATGTAACTCAGCACTTTTCAAACAGACTTATCTAGGTATGACATTATTGATGACTGCTCATATGCACAGTGTGGTGCCAAATCCGTAGATGCTGAACATCTACCTGTATTTGCCGTTCAAGTGGAGGACATTCTTAAAACATTCAAGCTGTCTCACCAGGTTTACACTACTCTATATCCATCAAATACTGGCAAAATATATATCTGCGTTGCATATGCCCCGTCCAGGACTATTCAACATCACTTAACCTTTGCTCACTTAACAAAAGTCAACTTGTTACAGACAGGGACGAAAGAAAATCATTGTGTCTCATGCAAGGGCGAGAAAGATGGAAATATCCCTCCAATTATCGGAAGTTTAGGTAAAAAAAAAGCACAGCTCAACACACGACTCACACGACAGCTCAACAGTGTTGGACACTGCAGAATCAACAAAATTTTGAACGAGGCTGGATAGTCTGGACGAGGCTTTATAAACAGATCTCAATACTTACTTCAGAAAACAACAAACTTACCTTTAAAAGTCTACATCAATATATCTCCTGTGATCAACTTAAAACCTAATAGAGAATTCATCTAATATCAAGCTGTCCGTCCCATCACCCGTACCAACAAGTGGTTACCACCCGTGTAAACTTGACTCTTCTGTAATTAACTGTGTGAATATTGTATTGTAGCTCACATACCATTCTCCCTTAATAAATAAAATCTTACTTGGCGAGGAGCTGCCAGACGTTGACCCGTGATTGTGACAATTATTGGAGAGATTCGTATCCTACATTTTTTCAACAAAATATCTTAACGGCCATATATTCCTACATAGCTACCTAAAAGATACATCTTCATAGGTTAAAGATGTACATCACCGTATGACCGAGTCAGCCTCCAAAAATTTTGAAACTCTGCCTAAATGTGGTTTAGCCGGGAAAAAGATTGGAAATATAAAGGGAATCATTCTGGCTGGGTGTTCCAGTTCGATTGCAACTCCTTTGTCTGCGCCTTACGAAAAATGGTATTTCGCAAAACAAGCCATTATAATAGATGACCGCTTTGTACCGCATGAGAGCAAGAAAGTACCAGAAATATCAGGGCAAAATGACTTGCACATGTTCCTAGAGGTATACATCTGTAACCCGTCATATCTGCACATTTCCTATGTTTGCGATTGTTCAGAAGGCAAGAGAAGGACAGTAATAGTTCAGGCTAGGTTGGCGACACCTGGTGTTTCCACATATAAGTCTAAATATTTACCTTGGTCGCAGTTTGTCCCCTACCCGACTTCGAAACCCACAATGCATTTAACATGTATGGGCAGATAAGTTATTATCATATAGAAGACCATTCGACGTTTCATGCAATTTAACCGATTTCATCTTTCCATTTCCACTGAAAAATGGATATGTACCAACGATTCTAAGGTGAAAGTTTCGAGGTTGATCATGCATGCACTTGAGTCCCCCCTGACGAATCCATGAAGTCGCAAGACGTTCTGAGCAGGCACAAACACGCACGCACGCACACACGCTTATGCGCACGCGACGCACACAGAAAAATGTGGACAATATCGTTTCAAGGTATACATGCGTCAAAACTGAGAAACAAATGACAGTGGTAGTGAAACAACAGTGTTTAATCCTGCTTATCAGATCAATAGGTTAGTGTCAACAGTCATTTCATATCCCTACCTGTATATATTAACAGAAATGTAGAATATATGGATTATGGTTCCCTTCAATCTTGTATGTTTTATCTGTAAAGGTACTGTGATTGTTATAGCTGCATGGAGTTAGGTGCATGCCTCGCTATGTTTGTAAAATACACAAACGCTCGGTGCCCTAAAGTGAAACAATGATGTATACATCCGGAATTAGTTTATTGTAAGAGCAGAACTGTTTCTGGTAGATGGCGATGCATTGGTATTACGTGTATCGGAAACATTGTGTGATTTGTTTTAATGGTTAGGAGGTAAGATTGGCCACACCGGGAACATTCCAAACTTTCTGTCATAGCGAACGGGATAGATATAAGGGGTATTTTGAAAGAGTCTTGGTAAGGGGCTGGCCCGCCCTCTGCACTTGGCCGTAGGCTTGCATGTACATTGAGAGTAACCGATGCGAACCAACATCCAGCCATCAAAAAAGGAAGCATTGACGGAAATATTGGCGTCTGTTCATCCTTCATAGCTTGGAATTATAAAGAGAATCATTTCTGGACCAGTGGACCAATGGACCAGTTCGATTGCAACTCTTGTCTGCGCCTTACGAAAGATGGTATTTCGCAGGACAAAGCAGTGTAATAGATGACCGCTTTGTACCGCATGAGAGCAAGAAAGTACCAGAAATATCAGGGCAAAATAGCTTGCGCATTTTCCGAGAGCTACACATTTGTAACCCGTCATATCTGCACATTTCCTACGTTTGCGATTGTTCAGAAGGCAAGAGAAGGACAGTAATAGTTTAGGCTAGGTGGGCGACACCTGGTGTTTCCACATATAAGTGTTAATATTTGCCTTGGTCGCAGTTTGTCCCCTACCCGACTTCGAAACCCACAATGCATTTAACATGTATGGGCAGACACTTTATTATCATATAGAGGACCATTCGGACATTTCATGCAATTTAACCGATTTCATCTTTCCATTTCCACTGACAATTATTTCTACGATCATTTAAAATGGATATGTAGCAAAGATTGTAAGGTGAAAGCTTCGAGGTCGACTATGCAAGCACTTGATCCCTCTGACCAAGCCGTAAAGTCACAAGACGTTCTGAGCACTTACTTTTGATATAAATGTTTACCCTGTACCATATTAGACGCATTAGCGCCATGACCTAAGCACAATTAGGTAAAAAGTGTACTGATGTTAAATGCAAAATTTTAGACGTCTAAAACAAAACGTTGTCTTGTTATCACCTTTTAACAAACAAGAACATTAAAAACGATTGGTACAGGGCAATCCAAAATTTAACACGCATGCACATCTTTAGACAAATACCATAAGATATTCAAAGTTTTTGATGTGACGGGTTGAAAGTTATATGTAAAGTTGCGTTGACAAGATCTGATATTTTTTTAAATTCAGAAAACCGTCACGTTGAAAGCTATAAAGGAGTTTATTTACAGGGTATTTCAGATCACAATTCATCTCTGAAGCGTGGAAAATAATTCTTGAAGTTAGCGCGTCATAATAACGCCTTTTCAAGTTTTAGCAGAATTCAACAAAAATGTACAGAGTGCAATGACAAAATATGCTCTCAAGCTGTATCCCCGCTCATATAAAACAAGGAGATTAAAATGGTCCTAGCTCAACCTCGTATTAAGCCTAAATCTTGACAAACCTCTTTAACCCCCACACTTCATTTATGAACATCAGTTCTGTAACTTGGTTTATACGCGATAAATTAATCAGAACAACATTGTAACATAACTTTCAAGAATCACATCGACTCTATCATTTTGGACATATCCTCTGTGTCATTTTGTGTATCCCGTAAAACTGCCCTTCGTACAGGGCTCTCTCTGGGTCCCTGGTTGTTTTTCGCGGTCTGCGGCCAACGGGCTCCAAGTCCTGTAACATTTGTCGAAAAACTGTATCCACAACCTCCCGCGCCTTCTCCTCAGTCACATTCCTGACCATCAACACAGACAGCAAGGCCTTGCTCTTGACACATTCCTACACAGAAGAAGCAGAGTGAACATTTATAGATATGTCATCTGGCATGCCCTATCAACTAGGGTATGCCCAGACGACCAACGAGGGCTGTCTGTATCGATATTTCTTGCAACCGAGTACATTAGACCTTGTTGATATTATCTGGGATAACGTTGCAATCAGCTCATACTACCTGGGATACAGTATAGACTATATCCATTCTATATGCCACATACTACACTTGTGAGAGAAAACCTGAGTTAGAGATATGGGCAGAATCGGGCTCCGCAGGTTTAAACCTTGCTTGTGCACCAGGAGTAGTTTTCCGTTGTGGATTTAGTAGCTTGCTGGCGTCGAATGTGCTAGAATCTCTAACTTCTTACTTGATATTTTTAGGGGAAATTTTTGCATGCATGTATATAAATGCGAATCACAGAGATTCACATTTGTATGAAGACAAATAATAAGGCCATGTATGGCTATTTTTCACTGTTTTAGTTTAAAGTAAAGGTGGAATGAACGAATGATTAATGAATGACTGCAGGAGTTGACGGAACAATGAAGCATCATGAACTGTACACATAACACTAGCATGCTCCGAAACATGTTCTGGGATGACTCGAGTGGAAGTTCTGCATTTACATCGCTCGGAGGTAACTTTATTTTCTTACTCTGACCAAATATACAAGTTTAGTAGCAAAGTATACCTGTATACAGTGCGTGCACGTAATTTGACAAACGACAGAAACACGAATTTCCAACATAATTTCAAGAGGTTGTAAATTGATTTAATCTGGAGACACTAAATATAGAAATAACAGGTTGCTGTGGGTTATCCAGTTGTGGAAGAGAAAGTTGGTACTGGTGATTTCACTAGCAGCTGAACAGGTCCGCTACAGGAATTAACGCACCACTAAAACTTCCACTGGGAGAGGACTAATTGCACGTTTTGATACCCACCCCAAGATGATGAAAGGGACCCCGACCATCATTTGCGAGTGATCACCAGTAATCAATACATATACCTAATTATGCCCAAATGACTTTCTTATTCCAGCTAGCGTCTTGACATAAGACATCCATTAACAACCAAAAAGTAATTCATTAAATACTTAATGATGAGTAGTTTAGAGTTATAATACTGCGCATGCCTAATATAATCAGCAAATTTATATATACAATGTATAGAAGAGAATCTCACATGTACATGTCTTATTTTATTTATGGCTGTGTATTGTCATGTTGGACAACCACACTATGGTCATCACTATGGGTAGTGTGTAAGTAAGTCTCAAAATATGCCCTCAAAATATCTGAGGACAGGACTGGATTTAGTCAGGGCTGAAAACTCAGAGTATTCTTGAGTTATTTCATGTCTCGAATGACAATGCCAACATCAACCATTTACGGTCAGAACAAATATGACCTCATCTTCGGTCATAAATTTCTCAAGGGTTGTGCACACAAAAGCTAAGACATGACGGGGACATGTCCACATTTCTCTCCTAATAAAAATAATATACTAAATAAGTGAAAGTAATATATGTATTTGTGATTTAAAACTACTGAAATTATGCTTTCTTGTAAATATATAAAAGTAGCATTATGCAATTCATCAGGTTCCCATGTCTCATCCCCTGATTCCATAAATTCACATATCTGTGTAAGAAGAAACAAAAGTAACTAACTCTGTGTCTGTTCTTTATGTTCACAGGTGATGCATCTCCAGCAAACAACGCAGCCAGGTATGAGCAATGCATCATGTTGGCAGCTCGAATCTGACATAAAAACAGAACAAGCAAACACAAAATAATCACACTTACTCTGGGTAGGTATCTATAGAAACTTTTATATGATGTCATTACGTGAGCAGTGCTACGTGTGTACAATATAGCTATATTTTCTTATTTATTTCACTGGAATTTAAGACTCAAAATATATCACCATTGTGGGAGAGCTGGCAGTTGTACAGGTGACTGCCCAAACTAAAGCACTTATGTGCATAACATGCTTAGAGTGTATACCCTATTTGTGTATAACATGCCTAGAGTGTATACCCTATTTATGTATAACATGCTTAGAGTCTATACCCTATTTGTGCATAACATGCTTAGAGTCTATACCCTATTTGTGTATAACATGCTTAGAGTCTATACCCTATTTGTGTATAACATGCTTAGAGTCTATACCCTATTTGTGTATAACATGCCTAGAGTGTTTTTCCCTATTTGTGTATAACATGCTTAGAGTCTATGCCCTATTTGTGTATAACATACTTAGTGTCTATACCCTATTTGTGCATAACATGCTTAGAGTCTATACCCTATTTGTGTATAACATGCCTAGAGTGTATACCCTATTTGTGTATAACATGCTTAGAGTCTATACCCTATTTGTGTATAACATGCTTAGTGTCTATACCCTATTTGTGCATAACATGCTTAGAGTCTATACCCTATTTGTGTATAACATGCTTAGAGTGCATATCCTATTTGTGCATAACATGCTTAGAGTGTATACCCTATTTGTGAAAGACAACTTCATTTGAGCCCACATGAATATACTCCTTGGCAACCTAACAGTAGTGAAAACAGATATTTAAACAGAGTTTATTACTTATAAAAGATAAAAGGTAGGTAGCAGAGGGTTACACCTTACCAGCCAATATTAACTATATATACACTGTGTATGATTATTTAACAGTACTGAAAAAGATTTTTATTCAAATCATTACAATTGGATAAATTTTACCTATTTTATAGGCATCTGTAAGTGGTCCCTACAATCCAATCAAAATTCTTACCTCTGTACAGGCCAAATGGTGCAAATTTTCAAAATCAACATTAGCTCTACAGTAATCAAAAGCATGAAGAAATTCATGTGCGAGGACATTGCAACATGTCTGTCTCCTCAATGCTGTATTCTGACATACAACTACCTGGAAAATCAATGAAAATAAATCTGGTCATAATCAAAACCTGTATGAGAAATATTTAAGCCGTTTCTACTGAAAAAGTGCAAATTCACAATAGCTACAATGTACTTCAAAAAGTTGTAGTGTCCATTGATACACTCAAACATGCTGAAGAATACAATGTCAAAAAATACAACTGTCTGACTAACCATCCCAATTAAACAAATTCTAAATGCTTGTTAGACCTATGAAAGTATATATGAGCAAAGGTGAAACACGTGCTACCTTTGTGAACTTCGCCCTGTTCGTGCATGACATCGTGGTTTAAGGTAGATGTTGATGGAGTAAGTAGCCTGACTTCCTAAGGCAATAACTAAGATGATGTTTCATGCGGGTTGAAACTGACCAGATATCAGAGTAAACCTACTTGATTAGCCACTGGATCAAATCCTCCACTGACACTACCTACACAGTTCTCACATGAAACATGTCTTCTTAAACTGACCTCACTGAAAAGGAATTCATACAATAATGAAACATCTAAGCACATGCACATGTAGTTTGATTATCATTTAAAAGTCATCAGAAAATACATTTCTATTCAAAGACAACATAACGTAGCCAAGGTGGTTAGCATGCTACTGCAGTACAATGATCCTGCAGCCTGTCACCAATGTGGTCATTGTGAGTCCAGCTCATGATGGCTTCCTTTCAAGTCATACATGGGAATGTTTTCCAGCAACCTGCAAATGTTTGTGGGTCTCCATCGGGCTCTGTCAGTTTTCTTCCCACCATAATGCTGAGATCATAAAAATAGGTACCCAGATGCACATAAATCTGGAGAATCAAACCACTGTGCTATTCATAGTCTGATTGTCTGTATTCATTCCAGTAAGATTGGCCTGCATGAGAATGATGTAATTAAATGTAGACAAAACAATACTTCGGTTTATGGGAAGTAATTGTTAATGTTATTGTTGAATGCACTGCTTGAAATTCTATCCACCAGACACTCTACCTACCACAGGCTACCATTCTTGAGAGCCAGCAGGCCTGGTACCAGTTTTGGTAGTACATCTACATTGTTTTTGTCTAGCAGCTTGAGACAACTAGCCTCAGATAGGGGCTGCACTGAGTTATACTCTGATATGTGGCTTCATACATGTAATTTCAAAGTAACATGTTCATACATAAAAGACTGTCTCACTAAGCCAGGATCTTCACTTACATCAAGATGTATCACAATACACTGTTTCAGTCTCAGACATTTTAACCAGTGAACTAACCAAGGGAGGTTATTACAGGACTTTAATAAAAAAACTGAGATTGACCAAATCAGTAATCATTTAAAGCATGATGGTATCACTCATCGGGATATTCAATTGTTTTGCACCTGTATTACAATATTTGCACATAAAACTACAATACATTTTCTAATGCCTTACTGACAAAAAAAATTCTAAATCATAAGAGTATCATACATTCTAGTAGGCTAGCATGTACAAAATATTCTCAAAGTCAGCAGTAGTGATTATAATACTTGTGGATGGAATATAGTGTGTAACAGTTTGCTATTACCAGCCATGACTTTTCAGTGCTCTCATCATCAACTTGACCATTGGATCTGAAGAAAATATAAATTATACAATAATAATTGATCAGCTGAAACTTTGTACATAGAGTAACAACATTCATGTCACAACACTTGCTTAATGCTCTGGGCACAGTTACTCATTATCACACCACTGACCATAAAATGAGAACATTTCACACAATACACAATGTAAACTCATCCTATCAAGACTTATCACTGATCAAGTCTTGCATCCTTTGCCTTAGTCTGTTCTTAGTCTGAGTACTAGTCTATTCATCTATTAAAATGTTTTGAGGTTTGTTTGGAAAGCCGTCTGATGTACTGGTAAATTGTAAGTTTCAAACGCAATGTTTTATGATATATATAGCCTACAAACATGCAATTTTTAGGTGACATTTCAGGTCTTTTAACGATGTACAATGCAGCAGTGTGCAAAGCAACATTCTCTTTCACTCCTTACATTTTATAGTGCATAGATAATCCAACAGTAAACATGCAGAAAAGTGAGCAAAGTAAATTAATGAACGTATAAACCGATTTCTAGAAAAATGACAAAAGTCTATTACATGAACCATGTACAATGACAGTGTGTAAGCTATCTATTATTTGTTAACATTCCATATTACATAAATGCAGTTTTCGATATACAGCTAGGAAGTAAAAACAGAACACGGACTAGGAAAATGTGGATAGGCCAAAAGGCAAACATGCAAATTCTGATAATTAGGAGTAAGTTATGTGTAAGAACAAGTCTGTGTAAAATCAGACAAACATACAGATGAACACACAGACAGATTTTCCAAAACAAACATGCGAAAAAACAGGACACTCATGTGTAAGCTATATCTATTTATAAAATAAGTTTCATGTTAACTGGCAAAGCCGCTTGGAGATAAAGCACTGAATAGAACATAAGAGTACAGAAAAAAAAAATACACAGAGGGATTTTGCAAAATATAACAGAAAGTAGACTATGACAGTGCACAATATCAGTATATACATTTTATATCACTCAATTCTAGGACCAGACCCTCAGTGTCATCAGAATCTAAATATCTATGATTCTATTGGCATGCTGTGTCTGTTCAAAGGCCAAAACCTTATGGTTTGGCCTCACTCCCTACCTACCCTTTTAATTAGTATGGCAGAAACCAAGTTCGCATTGAACAACTAGCAAGTACCACATTACAATTCCATTTTCCATATTTCACATTTTATATAGTAAGAAGGAACTTTTATCTGCCATATAAGCCCTTCCTCACCACCATAGATTTAGGCCATCTCATTTCCAGTTTCCACCTATTTTGTCTATCTCTCTCCTGTTAATTTGGTCAGAATAGGGCATCTCAAAGACACAAAGACACAAACCTGGCTAAACCTGCTGAAGCAAGTAAGTTGCAAAGCAAGGTAACAATTAGTATTCCAATTCATGGGACATTTTTAAAGGGAGAACGTTAAACTGGTGGCAATATATAATAAATTTGCATGACAGCAAGAGCATGCAGTGTTTAGGCGCATATTACAGCATTAATTTGCAGGACAAGTTTCCTTTTAAAAGATGTAAATGTAAGGAAAAACTTTATTGCAACAGTTTAATGTGAACTTGGTTTCAGCAATACTCTCGATGTTGGAAAAGGTGGCAGGGGGCTACATGTAAACACTATATATATATATATATATATATATATATATATATATATATATATATATGTATATATAAATTTTTTTCCATTGGTGTTTAATGCAAGCTTACAAATATATTTTTCATTTACCATTAATATATCATGGCAGTCAAGAAAATCATCCGGGAGTAAATCAATGCCCTCTGCCTGTTTTCTGGGTACAATACCTGACAACCTCCCGACTTAAAAGCTGCGGCTGAAGCAGCCAAGAGCTGAATGTGAACATGTGATTCTGCTATCTATTAAAACTTGCCTTCACCTTTGCAACACACAAATATGGCCATTCATTTAATTTTTGGCAGTGGTACAATATTTTTGGTGTCACGCATTCGGCAGACACTTATGTTTGGGTTGCTTTATTACTTCATGCATTCTGTATGTTTCGACAGCCCATGCACTGACAACTGCAATTCTACGACAATGTCAATCCACCCCAACAATAATTGCTCATCCAGTACATTAAAAATGGGACATGCTCCACCCTGCATTAACACATGCATTAAAGAATCATGCAATGTCCATTTAAACACTCTAGTGTATTTATGTAATTCCCATTCTCAGAATTCTCATTCGATTAACAATGCTAATACTATCCCTGGATAATTCAACAATGTTAAATGTACCAACTCTATATTGTATATTTCTGCCATCATTTGGTCTGCAATTCAACAACGTTAAATGTACTACCTCAATATTTTATACATCTGACATTCATTCGGTAGGTAGACCGACATGGTAAATGACAGAATGTTAAATAAGGAGGGATATTATTTGGCTTGCTGAATTAAGCCTTGACGTGAGCACCATTAAACGCCTCTCCATCAAACTAGGAACATACAGTTTAATTGTCACTTTTCCAGAAAAAAATCTCTTATGAAATTTAACTGCATTCTGCATGACCTAAGAGCGTACGTACTATTCTGAACACACCACAGCACATTGGTTTCGCATTTGAAGCGATTTCCAGCACTTCGCCCTGAAAATACTCCATCCCAAAACGACGGTTGCTTAGCTCCTTCCCTTTCTGGATAAAAGAAGTATCCAAAATCTTCATCTTTTGATTTTTGAAATTTTGCAGCTTTTTCAGAGGAAGATGATCCCTGTTCCGAGTTCTGTGCAGACGAATTTTCCTCAGCCATGCTGCCTGTAATGTGTTGACTATGTTACATGTTTTTGACCTCCAACACAAAAGATCCCAATAGTAGTTCAATATAATATACTTGGAACAATAATAGACGTAAATACTTCTGTTAATATATATATTAATTTCCTTCTTGTGAGAGTTTGGCATTACAGACCAAGCCTTTGTTGACCACAGTTCCATTTTAATTAGGATTTTGGCCATCTTTATCGTTTTATTTCACTAAGGGAGTTCACTCTTCACTCGGTAATTCTCCTTTGAAAGGAGGAAGATTGTGGTCTACTGGAATGTGGTTTTCATTAGATACGATGAAAATTGTGCGCTGTATGGACAACTTTCTTTTAATTTTTTCATTAAATATGTCACCATCATAAATTTTTTTATCGTATATCTTTGCTTTTACAAGACTTTTTAACCGTGACTGTATCACGTTGATTTCGTAAGAGGGATTTTTATGCTCTGGTATCACGCGGGATAACGATAACTGGAGGCTCAAAGGCTCATGGATGGTGTTAGAAAGTCGACACCTGCAAGTTGATGTGTCTTTTCCAGTAATTTCCAGTCCACACTTGCCCGAAAGTAAGTCAGATATCTCATGGCTGGTTTTGCATTTGGTTACTTAGCTGCATCGCTATGCTGCAGTTGATTGATCGAAAAATATATACATAATATATCTTTAATTATAGCCTATAGCATATACCTTAATTCAACAACGTTAATTGTAGGCGTACTACATCCATGTATTTTATATTTCTGGTAGATGTCAGAATGTTAAGTAAGGACAGAGACCATTTAGCTTGCTGACATATATTACATGTATCTAGTAACTTTACTTCAATACTAAAAGTTGGGTAACTGTGAAACTGATAGAAAAAAAAAAGATGTGTCATAAAGCTCATGAGTGAGTAGCCACAATAAAGATTCATATCGTTGCCTGTTCGACTCGAGAATGTGGGCATCCAGGCATTTTGCCATTTTACTTGTGCCAACACGCTTGACGTGCACAAACACGGCAGTAAATTATTGTCTAAATAACTTGGGAGTTACTACAAAACAGAGCTTCGCAGCCTCTTAAGTCCAAAACTAGCTTTTATTTATGATCTCAATTTGCATACTATATGCTGATTGTTCTGTTGTTTATCTTTCTATGATTTCCATTTATTATCAGCCGTAGTTCTCATAACATCATCCATTTCTGTCTATATGTACCTTTCCATGTTAGCTGTCACCACGTTTGCTTAATTGCCACTGCCTCATGTGAGAGAAGATCCCGGATGTGCACAGTGTCGAACAGATGTTGATAGAGGTGGTGAAGTAGTGTATTGGAGCTTACAATTTAGTTAAGGGATGCATGCTTAGCCAGGACTTTCTCACTAGAACTGACAACATATATTGAGATAGGCTCATCTCACATTTTATTGTACTTTCTAGTCAGAATACGTAGATTAGACTTTACTCATATGGCTACAGTTACTGTTTTGGACTAATATGGTTCAGTTAAATGTAACATTCAGGTCTACAGTTGAAAATAGACTTCAGTATTAGTTTAGTTGAACTAAGGTTAGTCATGTCCATTCTTCAGAGTATTTCATTATTTAAGAGAGCTATAAATGACATTAATAAAATACCCCAGGGAAGGGGCATGGTCAATTGCATATATTGTGACAGCCCAAGACAACCCTATCCAGTGGTTAAAGGTGAACTATAACACTTTAAATTATCACAAAAACTGTCAAGACGTTTTCTTCATGAAAATAATCCATTTATGTATCTTTTCTATGAATCTGTAAAATTGTGCGGTGAAACATTGTCTAGGGAGAACAAGCCATTGTGCTTGGAAAAAATTATGAACTATCCAGACTTGTATGGGTTACTTTTGGCCAAAGATAAGCTATGAATTTCATATACTTATAAAAATCAACAAAAAATTAACACAGTTATCACAATGTTACTTGATAATTTTCAGCTTTAGATGTTTTAGACCAAAATTACGATTCACCTTTCAGCACACGGTGGGGGGGGGGGGTACTTGTGAAATATTTGAAATACATGTAATTATCGTATGTCTTCTAATTGCTTTCATTTTCATGAACTCTTGTTTCTTTGTTTTAATTAACATTAGTATCCCTAGAACATTTTTTTCGTGTGTTTAACTTTCAGATGGAAAGTCATGACTTGGTGAATTGAGCAATACTTCAGAAGCAAGCCAATTTAACAGTTAGTTCACTATCCAAGCAAAATGGAAAACTACACTATTTTAGGACGTATTGGTGAAGGAGCCCATGGCATTGTATCTAAAGCTAAACATATTGAGGTAATTTTTTTTTAAGTTTAGTACTCACATTTAGATACTTCAGAATACTTTAACTTAAAGTGTAATATAAAGCTGTTGTTTATAAATGTGTATACCAGTAAGAAATTCTTAATTATGATTTTTGGATTATAATACAGAGTGGGGAAATTGTTGCCTTGAAGAAAGTACCTCTGAGAAAACTCGAGGATGGTATCCCAAATACAGCCCTGAGGTTTGTTCCTAATCTGTTTTTACCCTAATTAATATATAAGATACTGGATAAAATGTAATTGTCAGAAGAGTCTGCAGCTCTATGTAATCAACATCTAATGATTATGAAATAGAAGAGTTAATCAAGGGATCTCATGACATTCAGTGACAGTATTCTTGTGACAATTGTGTCTTTGAAGATATATATATTTAGCCGAGATATGCATAAGAGTTTGTGTTTTGATTTGTTACAGAGAAATCAAGGCCTTACAAGAAATAGGTGATAACCCATATGTAAGTACAGTTTCTGTTGAATTTTGTTACAGTATAAATGTGTTGTATGGGTGAATTGAGTGACTGTAATCATTATGTTATTTCAGTTGTGCTCTTTTAGCCTCAGCCTTTTGTCTGTTTTCAGTTTTATCTTCCAATACATAGTCCTACAATTTTATATGACTGAAAAATTGTTAAGTACGACGTTAAATCCCAAGCACTTACTCACTTACAATTTTATATGTAGCTCTTTTGAACCTTTGACAAGTTAAATTACATGCACAATGTGGAATGCTACTGTAATTGTATCAAAATATGTATAAATTGCACTGAAAGTTGCTCTTCCTTATGCGAAAAGGTTGAGGAATTAAGGTATGTCATGAAGGATTTCTGGTTACTCTAGGTGGTGCGACTATCAGAAGTGTTTCCATACGGAACAGGATTTGTTCTTGTGTTTGAGTACATGCTGTCAGATTTATCTGAGGTCATACGGAACACAGACAAACCTCTCACAGAAGCTCAGGTGAAGAGCTACATGCTGATGCTTCTGAAAGGAGTGGATTTTTGTCATGAAAACAATATCATGCACAGGGTAAGTTTTGCAGTAAAGTTGTGTATGATTTCAAACATATACATGTGTGCATTTTTTAGAATCTTAAATAATTTGTATAAAGAAGTAAACAGAATTTGAAATTACCAGTTCATTTGTTCTTGTTCGTATTATTAAATGAAAGTCTTCAAGTTAAGAGTAGGCTATATTTGCTGTATGCCTTAAATTATGTTTATGGCTTGTGCTTGAAAGTCAGCTACTTGTAGACCAATGTGGTCTCATGTGTTCGTCAGGCGCTGAGTCAGCTACTTGTAGACCAATGTGGTCTCATGTGTTCGTCAGGCGCTGAGTCAGCTACTTGTAGACCAGTGTGGTCTCATGTGTTTATCAGCGACTGAGTCAGCTACCTGTAGACCAGTGGGGTCTCATGTGTTCATCAGCTGCTGAGACAGCTACTTGTAGACCAGTGTGGTCTCATGTGTTTATCAGCAACTGAGTCAGCTACCTGTAGACCAGTGTGGTCTCATGTGTTTTTCAGCGACTGAGTCAGCTACCTGTAGACCAATGTGGTCTCATGTGTTCATCAGCCGCTGAGACAGCTACCTGTAAACCAGTGTGGTCTCATGTGTTCATCAGCCGCTGAGTCAGCTACCTGTAGACCAGTGTGGTCTCATGTGTTTATCAGCGACTGAGTCAGCTACCTGTAGACCAGTGGGGTCTCATGTGTTCATCAGCCGCTGAGACAGCTACCGGTAGACCAGTGTGGTCTCATGTGTTTATCAGCAACTGAGTCAGCTACCTGTAGACCAGTGTGGTCTCATGTGTTTTTCAGCGACTGAGTCAGCTACCTGTAGACCAATGTGGTCTCATGTGTTTATCAGCGACTGAGTCAGCTACCTGTAGACCAGTGGGGTCTCATGTGCTCATCAGCCGCTGAATCAGCTACCGGTAGACCAGTGTGGTCTCATGTGTTTATCAGCAACTGAGTCAACTACCTGTAGACCAGTGGGGTCTCGTGTTCATCAGCCGCTGAGTCAGCTACCTGTAGACCAGTGGGGTCTCATGTGTTCATCAGCCGCTGAGTCAGCCACTGCATCAGGATGTTAGTCTGATGCCCATTTCTGCTCACACCTAAACCTATCCTCAATCATGAAATATTGTTTACAACATGAAACAAACCTCAATCAAATAAATGTAAAGACAGGAAAATAAATTTTATCAGAAAAAATATCTTTTATCTGTTCACAAGATTAAAAAATTCTTCTATTGTTTTCATCAACAGGACCTGAAACCCGCCAACCTGCTCATTAGCTCCACTGGACACCTGAAAATAGCTGACTTTGGCTTAGCTCGTGTATTTCAAAACAATGGGGAAAGATTATACAGCCATCAGGTTGCTACAAGGTACTGCAAAAAAGAAAGTTTTAGCGTCTTCAGTGTCAAGTATTCGTGATAATTCTTTGTAACCACAATCCAGTTACATTGTCTACATGGGGTGTTTGATATTTTTTTCCAAAAGCATGCACTATGCTAAAATTCTTGAGCTCAAGGGAGGTAAATCTAACTAACATAAAGATAAATTTATTTTGCCTGAAACTGATGTGATGATTGTGTTGCATTTTTGAAATTAATTTTGTATATGTGTATGCATTTATTATACACTTTCCACATTTGCCTACCTCGTGGTTTGACACCACACAAAAATCGATCTCGTCCACATCAGCTGGTATTCATTCAATAATCTATAAATTCTAGGCTAGAAATGAACTGTAGAAATGTGGACAGTCTGTTATTTGCTCAGATCACCGTGGCTTGTTTCCCTTTGATTTGGGAAGATCATGAGGTTAAAGTGGGCCTGATTCATTCATTTGACTATCAGCTACGTTAAGATTGTTATTGTGTGTATGATGTTGAATAAATCGAAAACACTGATTGTTTTTGTTGTTGTTTTTTTCCCCTTTGTATACTTGCATTTATCTATTTATGACCATTTTGTTTTTGCATACTTAATTAGTTCTGCTCATTTTTGGTATATTTAACTAGTCATGTTCATTAACATGTCTCCAGGTGGTATAGATCTCCAGAGCTGTTGTATGGAGCAAGGAAATATGATGAGGGTGTAGACTTGTGGTGAGTTGTCACAATGTGTTGATACTTTTTCAGTTCATTGCTATTAATACTGATGGAGAGAAAATATGATTTGTTTATTATTAATAAATTTGCAAGATGGCATCTCTTAAAGAGAATTATTTTCAATAGTTGTGTCCATAAAATCTCAACATCTAAATTCAGATAGAGCTTTGTTGAAAGGCATCAATTGCACATGCAGTTATTGCACTGTGTTTTTTTATTTTAACCATTACATGTATGTGTTACATAGTCTCAATATATCATTGTCTTCTTCTCTTATATAGGGCGGTAGGGTGCATTTTTGGAGAACTGTTGAACAATTCACCATTGTTCCCTGTGAGTACAAAGCTATTGTCATCTCTGTGATAATTTAAGGTAATATATTCGGTGATTGAGTGCCCTTTTTATATATACAGTAAGATGGTTGATTTCATTCAACTTTGAACAAATGTCACCCTACTCCATATATGTAATGTGTGATACATTCACTTTACTATAAGACAATGGTAATGAAGTGGGGCTATTGTTAGTGATGAACTGTACTGTTATACAGTGTTAGTTTACAACATTTTGAATCTTACATCTACTTTGTTGCAAATTCTATGAAGTACCCTAGGGTTTATTGAGTGAAATGAACTTAAGTTCATGAAGTGTTATCATTAAAAGCCTGCTGTTTCAGAAAAGTTTAATATTTTTGCTTAATGAGTTATCTGTATCTGTTTTTACACAGGGTGAAAATGACATCGAACAACTTTGTTGTGTTCTTCGTGTGTTAGGAACACCCAGTGAGAAAACTTGGCCGGTAAGTACAAGGAGTTTGTTTAAAGGTTTAATGTGAGGTTTTGATATTCTAAAACGAATCAGTTCTTTTTACCATTCCAGTGCAAAAGAGTTCTGTTTTATGCTATTTATAGTAGCTTGTGGTCTTCTTTTGGAAATTGGGAGCCTTCATGGCCGAGGTGGTTAGCAATGACCCAGGAGCCTCCCACCAATGCCGTAGCTGTGAGCTCAAGTCAAGCCCATGCTGGGTTCCTCTCCGACTGTACATGGGAAGGTCATCCAGCAGCAGGCGGATTGTTTCCCCCCTGCCAGGTTTCCTCCCACCATAATGCTGGCAACTGGCGTTTAAGTTAATTATTCTTGAGTACGGCAAAAAAAAACAATCAAATAAATAAACAATCCCTTGGTAATATAGAAAATCTTCTTGCAGGAAATATTGATGAAAATTTTATATTTGTGAGACACAGTCCCATCTATCCTTGGTGCTTTTACCCCTAGGGAATAACTGATCTACCAGACTACAACAAGATCACTTTCCCAGAAACACCTCCCATTCCATTTGAGGAAATCTTGCCAGATGCTTCTGCAGAAGCTTTGGATCTTTTGAAGAAATTCTTGGTGTACCCATCAACAGACCGAATTTCAGCAAAAGCAGTGAGTTCAGTCCACAAGTAGATGAATACATGTGTATATTTTTCCTTTCTATAGCCCTTTTTAAATTTATTTCTTTATCCCTTTTTGTTTATAAGGAAGTCTTTCCTTTCAGTAAATGTGTGTTTAAACGTTTTTTTTAACTTTCGTACAAAACATTGTCTTTCATCATGGTTTTGTAATGATAATCATATTCCACAGGTGTTTAAATGGTGGTGCGAGTACTTGTGAAATGTGATGTAGTCAGCTGAATCACAATTTACGACTTTCCCTCTGTTGGATGTTGTTCTACTCCCTCTGCTTTGTTTCCATTCCAGGCACTACTCCATCCCTATTTCTTCACGGAACCTCTGCCTGCCCATCATTTTGAGCTGCCAATTCCACAGCGTACAAGGCGCCTTCATAGAAGACAACATGCACACGATTACAACATTGACACTCCTCTGGAAAAATCACTTGTGGACCCAGATTTTCTGGCACCCTATGCGATCCAGTGGTGATTTTTCCTTCCATTTCAACTTCGGATCACGGTCATATTCAGTCATGCTCATTGAAGTGTAAATACTTCTACTTATGTTCATTCTGTTGCATCTATTCTAAGAGTGATTTCTAAAAGGATGGATGATGCTCTACAAGATTTTTAAGCAGCCTTCACTATTTTAAAACGTTCACTTTTTGATGTAATTTTATGTCCCTGATGTAGTCTTGTTTTTTTAGGTGTTGCATTTTTAAATCTACACAGATTTTACCTTAAGCATATGTTTCCAAGTTTTGTATAAAAGATTTGTATATGTGCTCAGAAAACTGTATATGGACATTTTATGTTTTGAATATTGTGAGATCAGTGACCCCTCTGACGGATCATCCATCCACACAATAAATTTGTTCGACTGTAAATCACTGAATTCATACACCCAAGCTTTTATGTCCAAACTAGAATTATTTCATTTCTTAAATTGTCTCTAAAACAATCATCTGTATAGTACTTGTATAAACACCATTTTGCACATTTCCGTCCAATTCTTGTATGAATTCTCAAGGTGTACATGGATGTTTGGTCGTTGCACATGTTAGAATACATATTTTACAGCTGTGATGAATGGCGTGGGTTTTTTTTTTTGGGAGGTGTACACCTGGATTCGTTATAGTTTATCATTAGGCTACTGAATGCTGAGTCCGTTTTATTGTCATCCGCTGTGAATGACATATTTGGCTGATTGATGAGGCCGGATGGATTTCCACGTTGTTTACTTCGGTATGAGATGACGGAGAGCTATTATGGGTGTGATGAATCACGGCCACATACGCAGATATGTTGTTCAGAAAGCGTTTTTTT
This sequence comes from Liolophura sinensis, assembly GCF_032854445.1. Taxonomy (NCBI): domain Eukaryota; kingdom Metazoa; phylum Mollusca; class Polyplacophora; order Chitonida; family Chitonidae; genus Liolophura; species Liolophura sinensis. The sequence continues at coordinate 57,852,606 of NC_088301.1, read as the reverse complement.
TTCCTTCCTTAAGTATATTTTGTCTTTATCAATAAAAAAAGTTTTCCTTTAAGTTGGAACTAATGTAACAGAATATGATATATTAGTACATTAGTCACATTTAAAACTACGTACTTGTTTTCGTAGTTCACAATGTTATACGACTTGGTGACTGATTGGATTATCGGGAGAAGGGTGACTCGTACAGCGGGGGAAAAAGTGACGCCTGTCGTCAGTTTCCGTGATAAACAATTATCTCAGGTGAAGAAACACGAACTCTTCTGGCTTTTGAATCTAGAATCGTGTCATATGTGCGCAAAGCCTGGGATCTTTTTGTCACAACCTGTCTCCTACTTCTGTCGGAAAGAAGCTGTTAAAACCAAAGTAAACCTACAAAACATGATAAACAAATACTAACATAATGCCTTTACAAAGAAAAGTTATAGCCTTTACTTCTTTCTCTTTCAATGAAGCCCTCTGCTGTCTTCATTTTATTTCTTGCACAGACATCTTGTTGCTTTCAGACCCAGTATACAAGTGAAGACCTATACTCTGGTGTTGATGATTATAGAGGCACAGTTGCTGAACGTTGCATTGTTTTTCATTTTCATGTATAAGTAACTGTGTAAATTTTAAGATCTGGTGAACTTGCTCTGTAAGGTGCTCAGCAAATGGAATAAAGCACAAGACTTCCAACAGTTCTATCATCAATAACGTGAATATCAGTGCTGAAGATTAATAGAGTATATACATGTATATATGATGTGCGCAGTCCACATACATATGTTTATATTGGACTTGCAGCACCAATGGATAAGGGTTAGGGCATCATGCAGATCGCGCATAAAGCTGGGGACCTCATTACATGAAGTCATGAGGAAATAACCGCTGGCTGTGTATATATAATCTAATGATATACACTGGCTAGGAACTGCATCCCATACAACTAAAAAAACACGTAGACCTGTATGTTACCGGTTTGAATAATTGCACACACATGCGTTTATAAAAGTGGTCAGTAGTTGTATTTAGATGTCGATGTTTATATTGGACGTAATAAATATTTTTCATGAAATGCAGGTTTGCACTGGTTTTAATTGTTCAGCAAAAAGCTGCCAGAGTTTTACTGTCAAATGTTTGCTGGAGTTTGTTCTATAGCACATACGATTGTTTTACTCCATTCAAAGCGATCAATTAAGATTGGGATCGCCATATTGGGGAAGACTTGAATAACAATAACAGTTTTACTCTCACATTCACGACCAGGCAGATTTATACACAGTTGCGTACCGGTTCGAAACATTTGTCTTATGACTCTATTACACAGTTATATTTACCCGTGGTGACACAAAGTATGTACCTGCGTATGGTTCTGAATATTAAAATCACTCTGCATTATAGTGATGCTTGGTTAATATTTCTCTCTCGGTCACGTGAGCTATTAAGGCTGATTTATATTATCTGTGTTAAACTGGCATTATGCAAGCTACACATTACCAGTAATTTTTCGTCTGTAATTCATTCAAGATTGGAAGTACATGCACGCCTTTGTTCTTTGCAGGCAATGCATTTTGTGTATGAAATATTCATTCAGGGACGATGGCGTTTATGAAACTAAGATGGTAGAAACCTCTACTATTTCATACACTATTTCTCATTTTATTAATAGGCCTATAAACCCAACAAAGAATCGATTTTATTTGTCAAAACGGGAAATTACATACGTTGCCTTTATAAGAAAATCTATAGGAAAAGCACCTATGATAACAAAGCAAGACTGCATGTAAATCTAGATGTAGATGTTTTACACTGATTTCCGTCGCATTGAGCTGATAGCCTTTTTCTCTGTAAGATTCCCAGGAAATGAAACAATGGTACTTTTGTTCGCGCAGTTGTCCATACCGCAGTCGTTGTTTGCGTGCGAGCTTTTTAATTGGTACACAGGCCTAATACGTATATAGGCTGTACTGGTACGTCCAAACTGACCTCATGTGTAGAGGCTGCATGTATGCAAGTTAAACTGCATTCCATGCATGAAAAACGTACATTAAAGTGCTTGCCCGACTTGAGGCTCCGAATTTATAGACGGACTTAACTCATCATCGAACACTTATCGCTGGAAGCGATTGGCTGATTTAGATCCAACGTTGTGTTTTTAATACACGATTCAATCGATTATAGGGGTACATTTATTTAGAGACATCTCTTGTAGCATATATCACGCAAAGGTGCACTGGACATTGTTCATACACAAATAGGATACTTGGTTCAACTACAGCAGAGAAATGTATAGTTGTGCGGTTTATAGCGAATAGGCGGATATGTCACCTACACCATGCAGCTGCATATGTGAGTTTTGAAGATAACATGGGTCTGGACCAATTTAATGGCATATTTAAATCAAGCTCTCGGAAACGAATACCTATATAGCGTCGGTATGAAACCTTGAATGTAGTGGTTTAGGATGTATAGCCTAAGTCTATCAGCAAAGTACCGGTACTTTGAAGTTTCTTTTTCGGCCGAGTATAAGGTCGAAGAAATTATGTATTGGCGATAGGAGTTCGTGTATCTTGCGCTAACTGGTGGTGACGGGTGCCTCCTGCTGAGACTCATCGTTAACCAGGTTTACACGACTTGACAAACTACTTCTTTGTATGCCTGTTACACAAGCAAGTGTAGCTGACACATGTTGTTTACATGAATGTTTCGTGATTTCCTTTTTATATGTGAGCCTCGATCCTCTTATAGCTTTTAAAGAACAGGTTACATTTGTGAAATACATGTGCATAAGAATTAGCCTAAAGCCGCAGGTATATAAGCCAGCGCGAGAGCTAGGCGCGAAGAGTCTTTTAAGTAAAGGCCTCCTATGCATGGCCATAGTGTAATAAAATCCCTTATTGTATAATAATTATCACACTGTGGGTATATAGCGCTTACTACATACAGTGTACTCATTACGTTGTAATACACTATGGGCAATAAGTAATTACCTGTTGTGTGTCCATAACGTAACACTTCCACAGTAATATTTCGTGTAAACAGGAATATGTTTACGAAGGGGTACTCATCTGTTCAAGGTATATAATCTGATGCTGGCATCGGGATACATATTTTATTATCAACAGCTTGCATGTACATACTAGCATGCATGGTGCACATTTTGAATGCTCAAATCGCCAAGAACATTTGTTGTGTCTTTCCAACATCATTGAATGTTTGGTGCTTTATGGCCTTGCGATTATTGACCTGCAACGTCTACTTTGATTGACGGCTGTTATACTAATGTTTTGACGCATAGAACCGTGGCCTAGTGGTTTAGCGTGCTAGCCCAGCACAATAACTCAGAAGACTCTCACCAAGCCGATCTCTGTAAATCTAAAAGGTCATGCAGACTTCCTCGTATATCGTACATGGAAAGGTATGACAGCAACCTTCGGTTGGTTGTGGGGCTTCCTCCGGACTCTGCCCAGTTTCCTTCCATTATAATGCTGGCTGCCGTCGTATAAATAAATCTTCTTTTGTACCCCTCATAAAACTCTAATCAAATAAATAAATCCATAAATATGGAATGGAGTTTCGCTGGTTCCGCTGTTCACAATCTCTTAAGCTTTAAGGTCTCGTGCTCACTTCCAGCTTCCTTTGATTCTGCCGCTCATTTACACTAGTTGGTCTGGTAGCAGGTCAAGTACTGTGGATTCCCGCGCTATGCGCCGTTTCACCGAATGATATATTTTGAAACACGAATAAGAGAACACTCCTGTATCTTATCCCTGGTTTCTTCGTACATATATGGTCTGAAAATTGGTCCAACTTTATATTTTTTTAAAGTGTTTTCACATCATCCCAGTCGCACGTCGTTAATAAAATAAAAGAGGCAAAAAAGAATAGATTTCAAAAGACTTCCCAGTTGAGTGCAGATGTGTTACTTCATGGACATCACGATACAGTGCTCAGAAACATGCCTAGGTCAGGCCTTCCCATAGGCCTTCCCATAGTGCAACACATGTTATATAATAGGCAGAATGCAATTGACGAAGGATACCCATATACTGTAATAATTATTAAACTATGGGTAGCTGTGTAAAACTATTAATAATATCATGGTTAGCAAAAATGCTACATATAATGTAATGATATTCAATTCTGGTAAGCAAGAGCTGTCCATAGTGTAAAAATTATTATATTACGTGATTTTATTTCACTGTGGACGTCTACGAGGCCTTCTGCATGCCATTTTTAAGCATAGCTTACTTCTGAGCAATTGTGACGGGAGCAGAGTACTTGTGCAATTAAGCAGGCTGACGACAATTAACAGTGCACTAATATATCACGCCTGGTTCTCAGGAGGGCTGTTGTGCATATATGTAGACAGTGTACACGGAAGGTCTGAATTTATTCCCAATGTATAAATTAGCCTCCTCATGTATATTAGTATTGTAATACGTTACATCTGTATACATATTTTAGTATACATATATAGTTACATGCATGTATATTAAATAGATGGTTTGTTTAATGTCCCAATTATCTTGATTAATACAGCCATAATTGTTCAAGTCTATTCAAACATTAGGCTTTCGTTTATTGCTAGGACATACATGCATAATCAATGGGCCATGTTTTATATGTATAAAGCTTACTTATAGACTGTATAGCAACACCTGTATACGCACATTCTACGCAGATTCTGTTATTCCAGTACTCGAATGGATTCGGAGCAGAATAATATCAGTACCCAAATTTGGGGATTTTCAACTGTTCACTTTCAGTGGTTGTGCGCAACTAAGTTCACTGATAAAGTCCTGTTAATTAGTAATCAATATTGTCAAATATCTTATTACAAGGATAAGCTATACCAACCTCTATCAATGCATAAGAACGCAAGTTCGAATTCAGCTGCCGCCGACTTGGCCATATCGAAACTGTGTTAAATCGCTTGAATTTGTAAATGCCTTTCCCAAAAACGCTTGTTACCCGAAAAAAAGAATGTTACTCGAATGCGTAAAACCATGCGTCTTACCTGAACGACTTCACGTCCTAAAATTTCACAGCACGTTTTCCGAGGTATGCATTGTAACCCCACCCATCCTAAATGTCAAATATTTTGACGCCAAATTAATAAATAAAGTACATTTTAAACTTTCACGGCGTCAAACACAAATCAAATAAATACATACATAAAAAGTCAATCATTTTGAAGAGATCTGAATATATAAGATATGCGCATTATCCTATTTGGCATATAGTGGCATATAGAGTAAGGCGTATCCCAATGATTCAGCCTGGAACTTAAATTGACTATAGTTATAACAGCTATATATGACAGGCGACGTTTTCAACACTTGGCTTGAAAGAACAAGGCATGTAATTATACTTTATGAATACTGTATGTGGCTTCAAAATATACATTAACCTCAAATTAAGGGACTGAACAAAGTGGATTATACGTTTTGTTGATGCTCTTTTGAATATAATCAATCCACTTGTCTTCTTATAGATTCATTGGTTTATAGGCTTTAATGGTGGGCGGAAACGCCGATCAAAAATACTTTGTGAAGATTCTATATGAATGAAGTTATCCTGACATGCATAAAGCTGCATCTGCACTGGTTGTCTTATATGCACATTAATATTATGGCAACAAAAAACCGACTATATATATATATATATATATATATATATATATATATATATATATATATATATTTAAAGGTTGCTTATCTGCTATTTCTTCCTAAATGCATGCATGGCTTCAGGTTATAACTACCTATATATAATGAATATATATCCGGCTTAATGTGCCAAGGAAAGGCTCGTCACGTGGTTCTTTTACTCTTGCAATAAAAGTATACAAAGCATGTACCGTACTTGACACCCATATATATGCTGTACTAAGACGAAAGATTTTGCGGTATATTTATTCACCACTTACATATTTGCAGCTTAATATAAAACAAGGGACCCACGCCATATTCCGAGAGGCTCAATTTTACTGGTGCATGGCCAATTGCGATGATTTACCGGTTTTTATATAAGGTATGTAAGAAAACAACTATCTTTATATCCAGAATATAGATATACACCGTCCTATTGGCTCTCTGATAACGATATATTTGCTTAATTTGTCTGCCTGTTTCGATAAAAAGGTTCGGCTTATATTGTGGATATTCCTAACATGGTACAGAATTAAAATGAATGGGTTAGATAAGCTCTTCTTAACCTTGGCTCAGTGCATTATATATCTGAGATTTCCAATTTTTGGCAGACTGAAAAGTAATGAATTCTAATGACTCAGACTTTTTTGCCAATTAATTCGTTTTCGAATGAAGCGAACAAGTCTCTGTTTGAAGTGTCCAGGTTTTGTTCCGAACAGGTTTCTGGTTGGAGCCCTTAGCGCATGCCCTTAAGGCACTAAGTCCAGAATAGAGGACTCTTTCCCCGGAAAAATACAGCCCGAAATATAACAGGTGACCTCCTGGGTAAACTGAGAAATGAATATACCACTGCGCATGTGCCAGGTAAGACAGTAGGATAGTTAACAAATCAGAAGGCATATATACAGTTCTGTCTGATTGAACAGGTTGTTTGGTCTTACCGCCAGAGGGTCGCTTGGGGACATATACTGTGTTGAACCGCCAACTCGAATTACTTCGGCATTTCATCGAGTGTCTATCGGTGATCTTAGGATACTATGAACTTTAGATTTTACCATCATAAGGGGAAAACTGGGCTGGAATAGGTAAGTCTCGATGATCCTCAACAATTTGCGTCATCAAAAAGCTGCAAAAACATTGCAAGCATAAAACTAATACATAGACTACGTTTATCAGATACGTATGATTTCATACCTATAACCCGAGGAATGAAGTAAAATTTTTCTTTAACAAGTCTTTCACTGATAATAATAAATTAGCGTTATGTTTAATACAGACATTAGATATTGCTACAAACCTTTGAACGATCTCAACGATCCCAGGTCTACATTTCTCGGTTATCGGAAACAATTAACGCCAATGACATCTTGTATGTGATGCTGGTTGTTGTCACCTCGATCATTGGGCTAAGGCAACCCAAGAAGTGTCAAGTAATAGCCTACCATAAACGTCCATATAAATAATAAACAACGCTTAAAATATGTGCTCATATAGTGATGTTTTGTACAACGTCCACAATTCATTCAAAATTCATAAAACCAAATTGGGATTGTCTAATGCCTTTATCTGCTTTCAGGATTATCCACGATTTCCTTACATGACATCCACTTCTTAACTAATATTTTTTGCAAGATTAATTACATTACTTTTTCTGGTTAACAAAAACATGGCGATACGGCTGCGCATAATCTGTTTTTGTGTTGTCTTTTTATATATATACATTGATATAAAATAGATTCTCATCGTTAGTACAAAACTGCTGATTGGATGTTGTGAGTTTATATAGTTTGAATATCTGGACATAGCCTTTGACGTGAACAGATGGTAAGTTGTACAAACTGAAAAGCTTTTGTACGGACAGTGCTTTTCCACTTTCATGCAACCACTCGTGTACACTTTAGACTCAAAATTGAATGTTTTTAGTGTGCGTCTTTCACATCCCTGTCCAAACGCTAGGCACCGTCTTCGCAGAAGAGAGAAAACAATAGAGTGGTTTGTCAACTCCCGTACACGTGATATGCCATTAACTCCAGAAACGGGCCTCGTAAAACCCGTGAACTCACCTGGCGTTTCAAGAGCCTGTTATCCTTACATAAGCTCTGTACCACAGCCAGTCATAGATTAAACCCGTATTTTTGTTGTTGTACTGTTTTTCATACATGATCTTCTGCTCTCCTTCAAGAATGGCATCGTTTCACCAGTGTTTAGAGTATTACCATTTCTGTACAATTTTCAATGTGTGGCCATGATCAGTCACGACGGTCCCTATAGACGATAGAGAGCTTTATGATAACTTGGATAACTTTGTGATATTGGCTGGTGCCTGTAATATACATAATACCACAGCATTATGAACGCCCGATAGTCTTTTTTAAAATATTTTTGTAAATACCGATCATTAATGTAGCCTAATACGTGAAAGAAAGGTATCAAACATAATTCATAATTCAATTTTCTGCTTGTGTGTAGGCGTGCGAATGTGAACAAAGTGGTCGAATATGACAATTGTTTGCTTAAGCAGTAAATACATGGTGGCGATGGTCACGTGATTTGTGTGTTTGTTGTGGGGGATCGGTCGTTACGTCTTGTACAAGTCAAAGGTTCACCAGTGGCAAATTTACATATTGACGCTTATGTGTAGTTAAGATGGAACAGAACAAAAATCATGTGCCCTCTGGATTTATAACAGACAGGAGAGACATAGAGATTTCACGATATGATAAGGGATTGTGCTCCGAAGTACAGCAACACCAAGCCCAGAGCCACTTAAAGCTCCCGTCACCACGTTTCAGATGCCTATCTGGCATGAGGACGGTCACTCTCAGATTGCCAAGTGCCAAACCATATCGCTTCCTACAGACCTATTCACAGCCATGTCCAGCACAAATGGCTTGTTGAAAGAAATTACGTAAAACATCATTCTGACTTCTAACCGGCGTTTAAAGTTCCTACGACTGATTATGTAGACGTGTTAGTTCATATATCACGTGTACTAATAGTTCTTGTTACTTGTAGAATGTACATGTCATTCAAGATTTAGGAAAAATGTTATAGCCCGATAGAAACTATCTCATTAAGCTATGTACTTGCTGAATAATATACAGTCAGACATGCATGCCGTGAACGGATAAATCAGAATATTCTTACACAAAGACTCAATGAGGCATTTAGCCATGAATAAACAGTAACAAGTTTTTGAATAATGAAAGAGCCCAGCGATGAGCTCATGGCATATGTATAAAATTAGAATTATGCTCGTTATTAGCATAGAATTCATCAGACAGAATTACTTCTCCGTATTACCATATTAAGTATTACCCATCAAATGTCCCCATACCTGTGTGACACCAAGTGTCAAATCAGCCTATCACATGTAACTGTAACACAATACCAAGGAAGATATGCCTGTAATATAAATATTAAACATGTGTATATGACGAATTATTAAAAAGGTGAATGTTTTAAACACCTAGATGATTACTAGCGAACAGAAGCGCACCTTTTCAAAACATAGCAACTCAGTTAAGCTTTTAATATATGATTGTGTTCTTACAGTCAAAGAGGTAATGGATTAAATTTAACAGAAATTGTGTTGCCTGATTGATGCAGATCATTCTTTCATCGCAACAGCTTATTCTGTTGAATATAGACCAGCACACATATTCTGTTAATTCAAAATTAAAATTGTATTAGACTAACAGGATATTATGTTGAATATGACACAATACTGTGTTATAATAACGGAATACATTCTATCATCACTCACACAACAGGCTTTCAGTTAAAATTATCAGATTGTTTTTGTTTTGTAGTGTACGCCTAATTCATGGACGACTTAATATGAAAAAACTATTTTAAGTATAAAGATATAACCGTCAAAGGAATACGGTCATCGCTTAGAACTGATGCATTATAACTATTACATTTGATAGCAAAAGCCTCATATTTGCACTATACAATGAAGGCCAAAGGCAAATTACACGAAGCCCCCTTCAAACGAAGACTTATCTTTTCAATAGTTAATATATTTCACCATTCAGTATGAAGCAAACACAATGTCTTAAAAACTGCTATGCATATAGACATACATTTATAAAGATAGCCATGTGTTTATTGTAGACCAAGCTAATTATATGGCAAAAGATGGTAACCCTATTATATATGGGTTTATGGTTTTAAATTTAGCAACCTTTAGGCCAGCTATTATCTTTCTCGTTAATCGTTGAGGACGCTCCTCAAATAAAACCAATAAGGAAAAGATGATCTGATGAAAGCTCACTAACCAGTGTACAAGAAAAGCATGAAAAATCATTAGCATAGGAACAACTGTTGAGATACCCACATGTTTACGAAGTAGGTGTTGGTAGATTACGAATCTTTATTAGCTAGACACACATTATTAATAATGAAAGAAAGCCACATGTAATTTGTGATATAATTACACCTCTTTCTGTTATTAAAGTAATAGTCGTTAGCTTTGACCGAGATTTTGACACACCAGAAGCATGAAAGTCAGTTAGGCCGAATTATAAAATACTCTATCACCAGAGGAGCAAATGAAGTTATCAGGTAATAATGTCTTTATAGATACCAAGAACAAAAAGTACAGAAAGAAGTAGTTCGAGCCAGGTGGGGTGTTCCTTACATAGTGTTCACACTGGCCCTGTCCAATCTAACTACACGATGATAATTTCACTATCAAACCATCATCCGCCATGCTTTGAATTTTACACCACCACAAAATACGATCTGGCTGTTTGTTGACCCCGAAATCCAATGACCAGAATATATTCTTATATTTGAAGGCAAAAGGTCTCTTGGGTGAAATGACCAAACTGTCAAATGTTACCTTGCCAGAGCCATGTGTTCAAAACATGGCAGCGTCTGCTGGATTGCTCTTACAGTTAGAATGGTTCCCGACGCAGTTTTGACCTGTCTATACTTGAGATGATTTCAAAAATCAGCGCGCCGGTATACCAAAATAAGGAGGGGTTCATGAAATGTTTGTTATGGAGAGGCGGAGGGAAACAAGAATCACTTTACCTGTACCAGTTGAGATCCTCTGGTTTTGATGTAAGTGCCTACAGTGTGAGTGTAACGCCATAAGCTGTCATAAGACCGAGGGAGCATACCTTATCGGACTTTTACATTCTTGCATGGCTTTGTGTAGGACCCTCTCTCGATCCTAATTGTCTATATCATTATATTATATGCCGTTATTTATGTCCTGGCGTCATGTATTAAGTCATGAACAGGAGATGTTAAACACTTTGTTACCTGTTGCAGTTAGTTAAATGCTTAAGAGCAGGTAAGCATTTATTCCGTGCGCCTGCTTCAGAATTTCCTATCGTACAAATCAATGATGGTGAATTTCAATGATTTTGAAAATCGCAATCACGTTTATCTGAATGAGTGTCACATGAGCAAAAACAACGCTAAGACATTCTACATTTTGGGAAAATGCTTTCGTGATTAATTGCCTTCGGTTATCCGTTGTTAAAGTATTTAGAAAAGCAGTTAGTATATTTAATGAGCAAACCTCCAATGCCCTAACAACGACAAACAGTGGCATTCTCCAATCTCTCCAATGAAAGCACTTAACTAACCAAGTTATATAAGCCTGATTAGCTTCACCTAGACACTAACTTCTCCAGTTAGTGCCTCCGGTACACGACAGTAACAGATTGAAGTACTCAGATCATGCCAAAACCCCGTTCTTTACATGCTTACTGCAAACTGTACATGTCCTTTAGTCCTGAATCAAATTCTTGCAAAATGTATTTCATGACAGGTTTTACATTCGACTTCATTACAATATATTACATTGAATCAATTATATCCTGTATCTTATTATACACTTTTCACTGCAGTACATAGTTTAGCTTGTGTCTGCAAAGATTTCAAGTTTACTTAATACCTGGATAACTTAATGTAACTTCTTCAGTATCTTTTGGCTCACTTTTCGTCGAATTTCACTGTATTAGGTTTTCAGACTTCACCCTTACATTCCCCTTCATTCTTGGTTTAAATACATATGTGATGGAAAACCGGTTTTTTGAAGATAGCTGCCCTTAGCAATGTCTAATAGGACTTCATTTTAGGTGCATCTGAACCAATATACTTTCTTTGCTTTTGAACCATGTATTTTTTCATTTTGAAAGACTTGAGAAAGTTAGGTAAAACTCTCCCATACTTGATCGCAGTCGTTTAAGGTTATTTGTTCATACTTTCTTAAACACTTCTTGAGTCATCTCTGTAGGCCTACCTAGTTTTAAACGCTTCTAGCTCAGCTATCGTAGTGTTACTGTGATGAATACATTGATACTGAGTTTAACCATTGGTTTTGGACATTCAGTATTTTACCATCGATAGAAAATAATAAAGATATACACTGGTCTTTGTTAGTTTGGAATCCCCACAGATGCATACACATAGATATTTTCCTGTTGGCTCTATCGGCTGAGGTCACAATCTCGAAATGCGCATGCGTCCCACTACATGGACACATACACGGAGAACAATTAACAGATAACTTCTTTGTCAGAAAACGTTGTCTCGGCTGGTGTCGAGATTGTGTCTTATTTAAATAGATGACGGCAAACCGGGTTGATACTATCCGCCCGTTGTTTCTGGCACAGTCTATCTGTGTCTAAGTGCATTACCAATTAAATCCAGAACACAATGGGAGCCTTGTAAGAACCGAGGTTGATAGAATACACTGTCTGACGTGTCATTGTGGAGCGTACCCTGAGGCGGTCGGTCTGACATCTCATTCTGCGGCTTGAGCACAGATCTGATTACACCGTCCTCATCAAAAAGAATAAAGGCTAATACTCATTTACCTTGGGGGGGGGGGTGTACTGTTTTTTGGCAGATAAATGATACAAAATGTTGAGGGAGTCATCGCTCAATTATAAATTTTGTATTTTTCAAATGAGAATTGTTACCTCCTAATCAGGAAATAGACAAAATAAAATACATGCTTCTTGTTTTGTATAGAAATTGTAGGAGTTCATGAAATTTCCAGTGCAAAAAAGGTACAACGGATGCCCATGTCGTAACTGTCAGCAATGGGCTTAGTTAGTGTCCTTTTTGGCCTCAAAACTATTCTGTTTTCTGGCATCACGAAATTCAAATGAGGAAATATACAATGAACTGAACATCGCTTCAGATGACTCATATTTGCTTCGATAAGTATACCTACTGCTTTTGTTATCATGTGACTCAGTGTAGGCTCAGTAAACACGCACGCCTTTCTGATATCCGTTAAAAATAACCACCAGGTGTACAAGCTCGATCATTTGCTCTTTATATTTCTATACGACGTGTCACGTGAACATCATTATTTCCTGGCACCTGGGCTAATGAAAATAAAGACAAAAATTTTATGAAACCAGGGCATGTCTAAGAGCTACCCAAGTAGAAATGATGGTTGTATTGCTGGTTGAGTTAAAGGTAATCTTTCCCTTGACAGATATATATGCGGTACATTGTTGGTTTTATGAAAGTAAAATGGATGAGAATTAAAGCACCTAAGATATACAATAGCACCTTACGTGGCTATGTACATGTATACATGATATAAACGTGGACTAATAAATCAGCAAATTATTTGTGCCATGGGTTTCTGCCCTGTTTGTACCGCTTGAGTTAGCCTTAATATTGTTCCATCGTATCTCCTTTTAAGCATTGTTGTATCCGAGGACCTTCGCGTCACCATAACAGTTGGTTCTCTTTAACAACGCCAACCTTTAACTTCATGCAGGTTTTAAGCCACTGTTCTTATACACGAGATATAAAAAATCTCGTATGTAGCACACACTTTGTGTCAGCATATGCTGGTGGGTCTGTGATTAATCCCTCAGGAACAGCGTCTCCATGCAGTAGTGACTTTATAGGATTCCATTTTTATTTTTAGTCTTCTTATTAAATTAAAATTCCCTACATCATTGCTCTGCCGTGAAATCTTTCCTGTGAAACATTTTGGACACGTACGGAGCCGTAAAGGAAACATGTGGAAAAAAAATTTTCACGTTCCAAAAACAAAATAAACTCGGAGATTACCGGAGATTTTTTTTGCCTTCTAAATAAAATAAATCGGGATTTATGTCATACTTTTCAAAGCAAAATTCGATATTCACCAGGGAAAATTATGTCGTGGTCCGAGATAATTGACCAATGGCATACTGCTTGCTTTGTGGTGGTGTTAAACTGATAGATGGGCGACTGTGGCCGGTCAGTAAACTTGGACCACGACTTAATTATCTCGTGGTCCGACCTAATTGGTTAGTCGATGCGGGGCTTACATAACCGTGTTCTACTATAATACGAAAGAATAACACCAACGGCAGAAGAACAACAACAGTGACATGAACATGAAAGGGTTAACAAACTTAGACTGGCTGATTATGTCGGGGTCCGAGATAGTTCCACCTATAGAAAGCTTACATCTACTTCGCCCCTTGACAAGTAGCAAGTACCTTTTCCATTGGCTGACAGTAAGTCGGACCGCGTGATAGCAAGCAAAGCTCGAGTTTACTTTTTTTGGAACACGAAAAAAATTGTTTGGCTCGTACGTGCGAGATAAATTTCGAGTTTATTTTTTAATAAGGTAAAAAAAATGTTTTCGCATGTTGTGTTTTACGCCGTATTCTCAAGAGTATTTCACTTCTACGATGGGGGCTAGGAAGTGGGAGGAAACCGGGCAGAACCGGACAGAACATTGGGGAATACCACAACCATCTGCAGGTTGCTGACTGACATATGTATAGGTTTTTGAAGAAATAGTAATACATTATTAACTTATTTTGGCACCTCTGGAAGAAATACATAAGCAATTAAAGTCATCTCCCGATCACAGCGTTTGTATGTTTCAGACAATACCCTATAAGAAGACAAGATGGGGGAGCCAGCTCACTCGCTTGATATGAATGAAGAGTGTTGTAATGACATCACTACATATTGCCAGAGAGAGGCGTGTACCTTTCTCCTACAGGGCAAATGTATGGAGACAAGTGAGTCACCTCTGTTGTTTTGCATGGTAAAATTATAAGATGAAGGCCTTGAAGTATGATCGGACCTTAAAAGGAAAGACAACAAATAACAACCAAAACGTCCACAACCACATCTTTCTTTAGTGCTGGGTAACTAATTCTTACGAAGCTATGATATGTGCCACGTTAGAGCAACTGGAAGCATGATCACGCCAATCGTATACAACGCTGTCTTATGCCTAAAAGGCAAAACAGGGTTGGGTTGACGTCATCGAGAATATTTGAGTTATCAGGTTATAGAAAAATAACTAGCGTCTGACTGTGACTATTTACATCTTCTTAATGTGCACGTTTTATGGTACTTTGAACACGGTATTTCGGCGATGCAGCATCATGAACATAAAACGCTACGTTTTTTCAAACTGTATGAGGCATATTTCATCGATGCGTATATACATTTGTATACATTTGGTCTGGTTATGTGTTTTCTTTTAACATAGAAATGTTATTTGTGAGTTTCCTCTGCCTCCACCTTTCGGGGTCTTAGTGGCCCAGTTGTCAACCATCGTATAGGGCAGTGCTTTAGACCTAACATCAGGACGAAGCGTCAAGTTGGACATTCATATATACCACCAGTAAACCATGTACAAATTTTGTTCGCTCTGCGCGTGGAAATATCTGTGCCACATGTCAAAGAACTGAGGTTTTCTCCAGCCTTTTAATAAATCTCCGTCTTACTTGCGACATACAGTTCTTGAGTACATCAAATACATAAGTTTAAATATTGAGAAAGCCTTTTTAGCTGTAACGTCTCCACCAGACCTGACACGTGAGCGTGAATATCTTAAATGTCTGTATCTTAAATTCTAATTTTTCGTTACTTTGTCTCGAAAACCTAATATATCTGGCTGAAGCGTGGCATTTTATGTTGCTTATGAGTTATGTCTTTCAGCTCTAAAAGTGTACATCCCCCAGCCTGTTCACAGCACTAGAGATGGTATAATCAAAGCCGAGATCTAGAACGGTGGCTTTAACGCCTTTACAGATAACATATCAACTGCTTGAACATTAGATGTAGCGTTTATGTAGTTTGTCTGGCTGTTCTTATTCACGGGTTGTTTTTGTGTTTTCCTGTCAGTCTATCTCCTAGACCGCCAATACCATCCGACCTACAACGGCACGCTTCTTCAGGTGAGCTGGCATCCTGTAGGCCACCCCCTACCAGACCATGAAGAACACAGGCGGTGTCTACTCTCTCCGCAGTGCGAGACAATTCTCTGTCAGGTGCAGGACCCAGCTGTGCCACATTGCGACCCAGAAATTCTTCCGCACATCTGTCCTTCTTCTACAAGTAAGAGCCGATTTATATAACATATCACCACTTGCCGCCCGGTTTTGCTCTTAATGCATTAAATTGAAGGTATACATTCAATTAATAGTTGTTATTTACATTGTAATAAACAGATAGTGATTATACGCCTAAATTTTTGAAATTGTGCAAAAGTTGACAAAATTCCCATTGTGCAAATTTGCATAATATTAGAGAATATCATACAGAATGCAGAATTCATCTACTTAATTTTACATAACCACCTATTGATGAATAAAAAGAGCACCCCAACTACAGGATATTTCTGTTCATGGAATGCATGTACTGTGAAATTCTTTTGTTCTGTTTCCAGCTTCCACGACACCTATGATGAGGTATTCCAGCACACAGAACACACCACCGACTGTGACGACTGCTTCTCTCGTCCAGTCAGCTGAGAGCGCACAGGTGAAAAAGCCACCAAACAACCTACCTGCGCCTTCGGAAGGCCCACCTTCACCAGTCTTTCCACCAGTTCTGTCACCGGTTCCTGTTGCACCTCTCCCAGGCATTTTCGTTCAGCCTATATTACCGGTAGGATCTGCGTATCCAGGTAACGCTCCGGTAGGACAGGGATCTCCGGAGAATATTCCTGCAGCACCACCATCATTAAGACGGATTGGTTCAGCTCCTATTTCAGGGAACATCCCTCCTGTCCGGTTAAACCGCCTGCCCGTGCAGAACAACCCACCTTCAGGCAGGCCCAGCAGTTTTCCTAGCTCCCAACCAAATGACCAAAACTCCGGAACACTTAACCGAATCCCAGTCAACACTGATCTCAATGGCCAACATGGGAGGAACGCGGGAAACTCCCCACCAATCATGTCAGAGGGTCCACAGGAACCAAACGAAAGTCAGCAAGGTAATCAATCTGGTGATCGGCAGTCAAACAGAAATGTGCCAAATAAACCCCGTGTTCGATTCCACAAGCCATCTCAGCAGCATTTGCCTAAAACGGCGGGAAAGGCTACGTCCGCAAATGTATACACATCGACGGAGGCCGTCCTGTCAAACCTCAACATCTGGAAGAATTCTAATTCTGCACAAGAAAAGTCCACACGTCGACCATCAAACACTAGAAATGGGTCTGCTACACAAAAGCCAGATTCGTCGAGAGCCCAAAGTGAATTTGGGGCCGGCACGCAGGGAGGCTTCGTACAGGGTCAGGAGCCGTTCTTTACCCTCCATCGGACTGGAAACGTCTCTGGAGCACCAGGTGAGTCTGTTGCCTGACAGATCAAGTAATCTACTCTCCCAACTAGAACCACAAAACTACACGTAACCCAATATATGTTTGACATCATTCAATATATACTTTTATTGTTAGATGTACGACAAATTTTCACCTGTAAGAATTAACGATTCACATTTCCTGAAAGACGTTAATATGCGAAACATTGGGCTAAGACAAAGACTTTTTTCAGCTGAGGTAGATAGAATGAAATTGTAAAGAAAGTGTCTCATCTTGAAGGCAACCATTCAAACGTTATATCTAAACTCAAGATGAATGAAGTCGGGTTTGGAATACCTTCAGAGGTATGTACCACTCCTTTCCCAGCCTCTGTAAGTTTATCTACAACAATTTCGCAGGGGCAACGGAAATTTCAACGAAAGCCGGACCTATTGGGAACGCATCGAACGAGTGGGAGAAATTAGACGAGAAGATTCTGGCCGGTGGTATTGTTGGCGGGGCGCTGTTGGCTCTGTTTATGGTCTGTCTGACCGTGTGCTGTGTGAAGAGGCGAAAAGACGGCAAAAGGTACTATACGTACACACTATATATTTTCGGTTAGAATTATCTAATTATGGTCATATTTTAACAGCGTTCCAAGCTATACCTTCGTAAGACGTACTTTTAAGTGACATGACTCTCAATTTCATTTTAACAGTAGTGGGGCATCTACTACATCTAGTCACCGTGGACTACATCTTCAGTACAGTGGATTTCCTCTGGATAGTGACATGTTGGTATGTACAGAGCCTATACATAGTTTCGGCATTTAAAAAGACATATATACATTTATTGGTTTTTTTATTTATCACCACCTTTTGCCAGATATCTGACAAACTTTCTGACTCAGCCACAGGTAATAATCGGACTCTGAATTTGTCTTATGCAAATCCGACGCGACGTCAGTGACCTCCACCTCCACCCAAATTTGTACAACCAATGATGTAAGCCAATTAAATAAATCTCATTAACCGAGGTTTCTAGCATGTACGATTTGCTGCGGAAAGACTTCACTATGTTTTTAAATGCTGTTTTAGAAGACATTTTGCAAATTTCATCATTTGATCAAACTTAGAATTTGCAGCCTTCGGGTTACAGTACCTTAATGAAATATGGCAAATGTTTGCTGGTTTGGTTTTTGCTAGAACGATCCTGTGTACAAGTCGAGTGTAAAGTCTGTCAACGGTCCACCACCGGTTCCCTATCGCCCGCCAGCTGCTCAGATTTCGTATGCGCCCAGCTTCCGAGAACCGACCAACAGCAACTTTGTTGGAGGTGGAGGAATATGTTTTGGGGAGGAGCAGTCGGAGTCGAACGACTATGAGGAATTACCATGTGATGTGGAACCCTCTGCCAGGGAAGCGTATGAGGAGCTAGTGGAGGGTCAGAAGCAACCAACTTCTCGAACCCCATCTAATGTCAGTTCCATGTCTAAAACCCAACACCATAAATTGCGCAGTGTACCAACGCTCTATGACGTCAACCGCCAACGTATGCCCCCCGTTGTTAAACGAAATTCAAGTGCGGGCAACCTGAAATCAGTAAATTCTATGAGAAACTCCATGAGACCATTACCGGCCAGACCAACAGATTCTCTGCCTAGGACCCTAGAGGCAGGCCCTCGGGAAGCTTACGAGCCTTTGAGCTCTGTGGAAACCCCTCATGGATATGAAGTACCGATTACACCTGGCAATGGCGCAAATTTGGCTATGTTAGGAATGCTAAACTATCCTCATTCTACCTCAGCATATGACGTGGGGACCCTGTTCAGCCAGGGAAGTGGCCAGTCCGTCGCGATGGGAAATGACAGATCCTCTCCCAGAGGCTCTATCCAGATACCACAGCCCGACTATTTCGTATTAGAGCGCCAAGACGAGCTCTCTCCCGTTCCGACAATCTCCAACGGAGACTACGGTCCTGGAAGTCGACGCCAGAGTCTGACCTACTCGCCAGAGTCGGAAAACTCTTACGCGGAAGTAGGACACGAGTACCTTGACCTAGAGAGAGGCGATGGAGGCTGGCAGAGCAACTGCCTGCCTTCGGATATTCACTTGTGATCAGTGGCGTTTGAGGTCTTTCACGACCAATTACATTCTTGCTGTCATAGCTTGTGGCCGGATAACCTTTAAATGTGTTGTACATAATGACACTGAAGCGAACTTTTGTAACTGTTGTGCACTCATACAAATAAGACTGAATTAGAGTTTGACCTGAAAGTCGCCTAATTTTTTGTAGATGCCTACCATTAAAACAGCCTGTGGAGAAGACAGATTGTATGCTGACAATCTTGTCGATAGCCTTTGGATGTAGCTTTACTTTCTTTTACCGTCAAATATCATTCTTTGATGGCCCATTTTGTACGCCTATTACCTTCACGCCTGTTTCGGCGTTATGTATACATATGTAGTTGTGCGTGCGTGTGCGTGCGTGTGTGTATGATATATCCTAATCTTATATGCCTTTAACTACCAGATGGTCCATGGTTTCCTGAGACCGATATTTGCTATAAGTGCGCTTATATATCAACATATATCAGATCTAAGTGGAGTGCTATTATTATTCCTATATATAGTACTGGTTCATGTAGTTGTGAATGACCAAACAGGATTTGTTTGGTAGCAGCTTTTCACAAAAGACAAAATATGCTCGCCTATAGGTATTTTATTTCACCATCGATTAATTCTGTACATAAAAAGTGTGCATACAGAGGTTCTTGACTATGTGAGCACCTTAATCGAACTGTAGATATTGAGAGCATGAATGGAACATATGGGGGAAAAGATAGTCAAACAGTGCAGCATGGTGATGGCCTTCATTTGTATATAGTTACTGATGCTTAGCTGCAGGGACATCCTAATATGACACATTACAGGGTCAATCATACTGTACAAACTTCGTAACCTTGTAAATACTGCCTTTGCAAATTCAGTCTGATATTTTTTCATATTTAACTTAGTTGAAATAAGGCTCGTCTCCTTTCAGTATACATTTATACGTTGTACAAAAGATACCTTGTCTAATAAACAATATTTATTACTTTGAAATACATCACGGTTTTTTTACTAAATATATGGTTAGACCGCGATTGACGAGGACTACACAACATCGGTTCCAGGCGAAGCCGAGATAAAATGTTGTGTTGTTGGAGTCAATCACGGGCTAACGTATTTAGCACATACCGTAGTTTTCAAGAGGCAAAGAACTCAACACTGAACAAGCTGTACCACAGAAAAAAAGAACTTTAATAGGCCATGGATATTGTAGGGAAATCCTGTCGACTGATTGGTTGCGCGTGGCGAAAAAAGACGATATATACTAACAAATTAGACAAACTTCTGTAACACAAGCGACTGTTGTGACCAAACTTAATGCATTATTATAATTTTTGATTAGTTGAGAGGCATATTCATGCCCATGTTTGCTATGATGATACGTACGTCATACACCAATAATCATACATCGTGCTACTTTACATATGTTATCAACTGTTGTACAAATCGAACCATTTCTTATGTCAGAGGAAATATCATTAACATGAACACCGAGTCTGTACTGAAATGACTGTCCACGAGCTGATGCAACGATGCGTCTCATCTGTGTAACCTGACTATTTTAAGTGGAGGATTCAAACAAAGATTTCATTGTCAAGACTACTCCCTTCTTCATCCGCCAACAGCAAAGCGCCCGATGCAATCAAATCGTTCAAGTCCATCTTTTCGATACTAACCGACGGCATGTCACTCTGAGCAAGGGTTGGGGTTCTTTTAACGCAAGGACTCTTTTCATCCCACAGGAACGATATAGCAGATGCTCTCTGTGATTTGGCTTGTGAAATACCCACATCACAGTCTGAAATTGAGATACACTAAACTGTACTTGCCTTCGGTAAGGCGTCTCAGTGAAGCAGTAATAGATAAAGATTTGTGGAAATCCGTCCTGTGACGAGGAGGCACATTACGTGCACTCTAAGGATTCCTTCGTCCGTCATATGACTGAAAATTGTCAAGTATGATGTTAAACCCCAAGTACTCACTCACATTGCCCAAACATCCATTGCCCGAAATGAACACGCGGAGATGTAACAGTAAACTCCTAATCCTTAAGGGCTTAACATGGAACATATATTTATCGTGGTCGATCTGTTTTTGGTAGAAGGCAGTTTCCAAATTTTTTACCATTACGACACCGTTATTCAGTGGAGGGATACATGGTCGGCTTCCTTCAAACAGAGGGATAAATGGGTGACCTCTCAAATAGAGAGATACATGAACGTTTTAGTCATATGGCGGGATACATGGAGGAATATGGAGGGATACATGAATGACTTCAGTCATATGGAGGGATATGTGAAAGGCTTCAGTCATATGGAGAATACATGGATGCTTCGCCATTTGGAGGGATACATGAATGGCTTCAGTCATATAGAGGATACATTAATCACTTCAGTCACATTGAGGGATATATGGATGGCCTCAGTCATATGGAGAATACATGGGTGGATTCAGTCATATGAAGGGATACATGGATGGACTCGGGCATATGGAGGGATACATGAAAGGCTTCAGTCATATGGAGGGATACATGAAAGGCTTCAGTCATATGGGGGGATAATGAAAAGCTTCAGTCGTATGAAGGTATATATGGATGTCTTCAGTCGTACTGAGAGATATATGATTTGCATGGAATACACGGCAGAATTGCTTCCAGAGTCGCTCGTGACTGGAAATGCGCAAAGAAGTGTATGATTTTTACCAAGGCCTTTGAAGACATCATCCGTTAGGGTTGGATCGGATTTCCGCTCTGTGAATGATGGTGCCTTCCATGGGGCTGGTATAAAAGTTATTGTCATCGTATCTGCATTAGAAATGAAGACATCCATATCTCTTATAAAACACCTAGTAACTGAAAGTAAACCACATATTTTATATTCCAACTGACGTTTTCTACACAAATGTTTGCAATAATAGGAATGGACTCGTATATAAAGAGGCGAGTTATGAATATAGTCGTATTAGTTCAAAGGAATTTAACATCAATAATCTTTCCTCAAACAGGGTAGAGTGAAAAGTTGGTAACCTGGAGATGTATATCCTTCATTTTATTTTTCACAATTTCCAACAAACAGCGACAATTTTAAACAATTTCATCCGTCTGTGAGAATCCGTGGAATTAGAATAAAAATAAACTTCACTTCAGTCTGCATGTAACTTTTTCACTAACTAGAGAAACCATTTCCCGCCTGACTAGTTCATAATCCATAACAGGACTATATAGCTTTGCCTCTTTTCAAAATATAAGGTACCCGTGTCCTGAGGCATTTTGTTTTTGTTGGAGTTGATCCCGTCTAACATTAAATGAGAAACTTTCGTGGAACATGTTTAATTGTAAAACTAAAGCTAGGTTTAAAAAGAAAAAGCAGCGCCAAGTTCGCCAGTTTAATTAAAACTTTTGCTGGGTCGTTCCGTACCGTTGCATCATCATCATAAGGGAAATAACCCAGGTAGTCGTACCGTACCGTTACATCATCATCATAAGGGAGCTAACCCAGGTAGTCGTACCTCACCGTTGCATGAGCATAATAAGGGAGCTAACCCAGGTAGTCGTA
Source organism: Liolophura sinensis (assembly GCF_032854445.1). Taxonomy (NCBI): domain Eukaryota; kingdom Metazoa; phylum Mollusca; class Polyplacophora; order Chitonida; family Chitonidae; genus Liolophura; species Liolophura sinensis. Next base: position 57,829,775 of record NC_088301.1, on the reverse strand, counting down.
CCGTACCATTACATCATCATCATAAGGGACATAACCCAGATAGTCGTACCGCAACGTTGCATCAGCATCATAAGTGAGCTAACCCAGGTAGTCGTACCGTACCATTACATCATCATCATAAGGGACATAACCCAGGTAGTAGTACCGTACCATTACATCATCATCATAAGGGAAATAACCCAGGTAGTCGTACCGTACCGTTACATCAGCATCATAAGGGACATAACCCAGGTAGTCGTACCTCACCGTTGCATGAGCATAATAAGGGAGCTAACCCAGGTAGTCGTACCGTACCGTTACATCATCATCATAAGGGACATAACCCAGGTAGTCGTACCGCAACGTTGCATCAGCATCATAAGAGAGCTAACCCAGGTAGTCGTACCGTACCATTACATCATCATCATAAGGGACATAACCCAGGTAGTAGTACCGTACCATTGCATTAACATCATAAGGGACATTACCCTACCTAGGTAGGGTAATGCGATATGTTATCATAATGTTGTCATGATGCACTGTTAGCGTTGAACTAAAATACTACGCGTTAATTGTTGTCTCCTCATGTCCATTATTATCGGTATGCGCATGGAAGGCATGGAAGCTTTTTGCCATCTCATGTCCCATACCCCCATCGCTTTGCACCATGGTCAGATGATAACATGGTGAAACAATGGTACGATGATTGCAAGGTTACAATACAGCGGACATGTAGAGAGAGTCCATTGACAATGTCTAGAGAGTTATAAGAGACAACATGCAAAACATGTCTTACCTATACAGATTTGGTGGAAATCTACAGACTGCAAAAGGTGAAAACACATCTTAATTACTCAACGATATAATGTAACTTATCATACCTGTGAAAATGCTGAAAAACTTCTTTTTTGATAATTTTAGATTCGTGGAAGACAGTTTGTGACAGATTATTATACTAGCTTGTGTAATGAGATAGTTGTTAAAGATTCAAAAGATACTAAACTGTTAGTTCACTGAATAGTTAAGCGATTAATCAGTCGGAAACCTTCAATAAACGGATCACAATATGACCAGTTTTGCTTACAAAAAGGGATAACGCCAGCCAGTTGGAAGGTCTATGTCATACATAAAACTGTTCTTTTCGAAAGAGGAAATGAACCATGAGGTGCAGTTAGGATCAAGCACAATCCATGCACAGAAAGTTACACAACGTGTGCAAAGATTCGTGAAACAAAACTTTAGTTTGACTAGTTAGATTAAACTTGATTCTTCTCAATGCTTCTCACTCAGTGTTAACCAGGCTATATCTTAGTTGTTGTTCGGGCAGTTAGAAGTACCTCTTGCACATGCAGCTCACTTACTGTATATTACGAGACTCCCCTTCCATCTTAGCAGCATTGGGCAAAACACCATCAAAAACAGACATAGCAATGTGACTATAAGGAGGGCACCAATTAACGCCCAATATGTGACGTATGTAACAGAAGGGGTTACATCATTATTTGTGTGATTTCCTACATCAGAAGTATGGCTTGTATCTGGCGAAGAGAAATTCAATTAGTTTAAACATTTAAATATGTGAATTTCTTCACAAGCCTGTTAAATAACACTAGGTTGCAATACATTTCGTTCATTCATACATTCGTTATACTATTTCCGTGACTATATTATTCCCGTGATAAAAATAAAACATTTATATCTGAATAATTTTCGACATGGAAGAAACAAAGGCGTGGGATTTTAAGCTTTGTATTGTAGGTATAATTAGTAACTTGAGAAATTTTTCATTTCGGACATATTTGTCCACATAGGAGTAATGTTAAATCTTACCGGTAAGATTCGAACAGTCTGTTGTCGCATTGTAGTCATTGCCCATACCGCTACCAACTGAATACCGAACAATACATGTTGCATGTAAAACAATCTTGACTCCGTTATCATAATTAACTTTATCAAAGCACACTGTCTGAAGAGTGTTGATCTAAGACATATAAATCCACACTCGTCATGGTTTTCTCAAATAGTTTTCAGTTGGATACATATATTTACAAAATGCTGATACTATTATTCAGCTTGACCTTATGTAAGATCTAGTCCTGGCACCCATGTTAGGATCTGTGTCGATATAAGCGTATAATTAAGTTTAACGTCAGATCTTTGTACAAAGATAAAGGCATATATAAATATCGCCACGATATGCATAAAATAAGGTCGTTCATTCCTATCCATTTATTTTTATGCAATTGAGCGCAGCATGCGATAGTAAAAGCAAACAGCTCCTGGGTTAAGAAGTGACACAGGCTGAGAATTGAGAAAGGAGCAGTGCCTTCGTGTCTTCAGGACTGACTATGGCATCTTTGGTTCCTGATTCTAGTTGAGTTCAAATACATGTGGTACGTTTCGACCAATGAAGTACTAGAAAGGATCCACTATGAGCAATCATGTTATCCCTCTTAAGTGTGCACCGCAGACTTGATTGAAATCACACAATCAGTCAACTTGGATGTCAGTAAATACAACAAGTGACTAAAGATTTGTGGTGAGAAATTTCATGGGATGGCTTAGTAAAAACTAACCTTTGATTTCTTCGAACTACCTGCAGTGCTGAATACTGTCCAGGGTTCTACCACAATGATGAACGGAGAGCCGTTGACACCGTGGAAGAAATAAGGCGAGGGTCTGGTCCAAAACGAATCGTCGAGCCAGCGTTATGGTGTGATATCTAAAACAGGTTCTTTGTATGACAGTCTGTGAATAGTCAGCTATTTTACGCAAAGGGAATCGTCTGTCTCTCTTTAATTCATTTATTTTGTTTATTTGAATGTTTTTTTATTCCGTGATCACTAACCGTTCACATATATGACGGCAGTAAGGTTTATCTAAGGGTGGAGAGATCGGAGAACCTGAAAAAGTAAATCATTCGGCTTCGCCAATTACCTGACAAACCCCTTGACATAAAGAAGCAGAAAAAACAGTTAGAGCTAGGTTCGAACGCACGACCTCAACGGTGAATAAAAAGCGAGCCGGCAATTTAAGAATTTGAAACAGCGATGTTCGGAATAGGTTTGACCGGTGAAATAGAGCCACAATTAAGGTATTTTTATCATGCTCCTGTAGGAGTCATCTTCTAAATCAGTGTCACTCTTACACCAACCATGCACAGGGATTAAGGAGAAAATAGATGTGCATTAAACGGATAAAGACTAGATACTGATTTTCATGATGGCTTTATTATTCTCTGACAGTACTGCATATTTCTGCCGTTTCTGAACCAAATTCTCTTTGGCAGACATGGTCATTCAATACATTTTAAACTTATAAAGAACTGAAATTAAATCTCTAGTGTTTAATATGTCGACTTACAAAATTAATAAAATAAAACAAAACAGCCAAATCTTTTGAAATTACATATGGATTTGAACCTTGCACATCTGGAGTACTGGTGCAGTACTGCGTGATGGTCATACTACAACGTACGCCAAAACCGACGTCGCTCGAGATTAGGGGATAATGCACAGGCCTAAAGGAAATGCTTACTAACGGTGCCTTTGCCGCTTTGTTATATTTGTATTTCTTACAAAATATAAACCATGGAACCTGGAATCAAAACAATAGTGGACAGAGTGTAAGAACTTTTTTTGTTCTTATTTGTGTCAAAACCATAGAAATGATTTCAGTTCCAGATTTCGTACTGAAAGGAAATTCCTCTTTTTTACATTTTTTCTCTAAATACACAACCATTTCCTCCCCTATTGCTAACTAAGTCTTCATCGTAATAGAAATTAATGTACCAGTCCCTAGGCTAATCGTTTACTTACTATATCTTCACAAAATACCTTTACATGAATTTGTAGATTTTCATTTCTTTCTTTCTTAGTTTATGAACATTAAAATAAATTAGATCATGCGCTTGTGATAAGGAAATCTCCACTAAGAAGTCATTCCAAAGAAAGCATGCACTAATAATTGACCCAACATGATAATTCCATATAGTATTATGAATAGGAGGCTTACATGTGATATACTTACAATGCAAGACGACTGACAGTTATGCATTCGCCAATATACATCACATATAACACATTAAAGAATCATAGTAATACCTTCCTCAATTATTTTTGGTAAATTTGTTCAAAATTATAGGCACGTGAGGTTATTAAAACTATGTCGCAATTTTCCTTGAATTTGATGATTATGTACAATAATTTATCCATAATAAAAACAACTGGATTATAAATTTGAGTGAAAAATGCACAGGTCGGTTATAAACGTTACAAGATACAATCTGCTATATTCACAATCAGCGATATTTGAGATATGAGGTAATGACACGCAGTAAGTTCGGTAAATTCAAACTTCTGTTACAATTATATAAATGAATTTGAAAAACATAATATATTTTAAAAGCCGGAACATAAAACCCTCAGATTTCCCTCAAATTAAAATTTTAAGTAGATGTGCAAGTTTTAGAAGCGATCTATAACACTCGCTTTGTAAATTGTGAAAACCAATACTTTTCAGGAAAAAAATATGTTTCAATTCATTACAATGAACCACTCTGTAAACGTATGGAACACAGATTCGTGACGGATTGACGAGCTTCATAGCTGCTAGGGGTCAGCTTATAGTCCTCTTTGGTGTTAGGGAGCAGCAGATTGATTAAATATATATCTTCAGTAGTAATGGATACACGGTCTTACTTTCATAGCTTTGGTGGTCAAAAACTTTTATATAAGTAAGGCTATATAAAAAGCAATAGCAACTACAGCGAAATAGCTCCTGGCATTGGAGGGCCAGCATATGCTGTGCCCCAACTTCCCCGCCACAACTGTTCAAATCAACGATACACAAAATACTCCACAGTAAATATTCAATGCTTTCCGCACTGTTTTGAAATTTAATATCAGATACGTCTAGATTCTTTACACTGAAGCTGTTGTTAGAGGATCCCGATCACAGGTGTTAACGTAGTCAGGAGTGTCCGACATTGGCTTTCTGCCTGTGGGATTGCGAATCACAGGTACCTCGTAGCCCTCAACGTCGATGGCCGCTTCTGGAAATGAAAAAAAAAACAGCTACATCTTAACAGTGATTAATATAGAGTTGTGATCTAGTGTGAATCTTTATGTATGTTTACGCTCTAAAATAGGGAAACTGTGTTTAAATGATTTTTCATTTTGAAACGTTACAAAAAGTTGTGAAAATGTAAAAATACGCTGTCGATATCTAGACTTTCTAAGAGAAAGTACCGTAAGCATTCTGTTATATCATAGGTAGTTCAAAGTAAGCCAATTAAGTGTTGTGCAATGTAAGCCCAGTGTTGAGTGAAGTAAACCAACTGCTTTGTGATGTAAGCCAAGTGTTGTGTAATGTAAGCCAATTCCTTTGTGATGTAAGCCAAGTGTTGTGTAATGTCAGCTAATTCCTTTGTGATGTAAGCCAAGTGTTGTCTGTTGTAGGACAAGTTTGGTATGATATAAGCCAAGTGCTGTGTGAGGTAAGCCAAGTCTTGTGTAATGTAACCAATTCCTTTGTGATGTAAGCCAAGTGTTGTGTAATGTCAGCTAATTCCTTTGTGATGTAAGCCAAGTGTTGTGTGATGTAAGCCAAGTGTTGTGTGAAGTAAGCCAAGTCTTGTGTGATGTAAGCCAAGTCTTGTGTGATGTAAGCCAAGTCTTCTGTAATGTAAGCCAATTCTTTTGTGATGTAACACAAGTCTTGTGTAATGTCAGCTAATTCCTTTGTGATGTAAGACAAGTGTTGTCTGTTGTAGGACAAGTTTGGTATGATATAAGCCAAGTGCTGTGTGATGTAAGCCAAGTCTTGTGTAATGTAAACCAAATGTTGTGCAATATCAGCAAAGTGTTGTGTAATGGTATGTTTGGTATGACATAAGCCAAGTGCTGTGTGATGTAAGCCAAGTCTTGTGTGATGTAAGCCAAGTATTGTCTGATGTAAGCCAAGTCTTGTGTGGTGTAAGCCAAGTATTGTGTGATGTAAGCCAAGTGATGTCTGATGTAAACCAAGTCTTTTGTGATGTAGGACAAGTTTGGTTTGATGTAAGCTAAGTCTTGTGTGATTTAAGCCAAGCCTTGTGTGGTGTAAGCCAAGTCTTGTGTCATGTAAGCCAAGTCTTGTGTGATGTAAGCCAAGTCTTGTGTAATGTAAGCCAAGTCTTGTGTGATATAAGCCAAGTCTTGTGTGGTGTAAGCCAAGTCTTGTGTGATATAAGCCAAGTCTTGTGTGGTGTAAGCCAAGTCTTGTGTGATGTAAGCCAAGTCTTGTGTAATGTAAGCCAAGTCTTGTGTGATATAAGCCAAGTCTTGTGTGGTGTAAGCCAAGTCTTGTGTCATGTAAGCCAAGTCTTGTGTCATGTAAGCCAAGTCTTGTGTCATGTAAGCCAAGTCTTGTGTGATGTAAGCCAAGTCTTGTGTAATGTAAGCCAAGTCTTGTGTGGTGTAAGACAAGTCTTGTGTCATGTAAGCCAAGTCTTGTGTAATGTAAGCCAAGTCTTGTGTCATGTAAGCCAAGTCTTGTGTTATGTAAGCCAAGTCTTGTGTCATGTAAGCCAAGTCTTGTGTCATGTAAGCCAAGTCTTGTGTGATATTAGTATGTAGTGTCTTGTGAGACTTCAGATATAATGTGTCTGAGAGTAGTTGTGTAGTGAGTACCTGTGAATGCGTTCTATAAATGTAGGCGTCCTTTAAATCTGTTCTACAGTTTAAACCTTGAGATGCGTTGTGCATAGTGTACCTTAAAATGCATCCTACAGTTCAAACCCTGAAATGCGTTAAGCAGTGTGCACCTGTACATGCATCCTACAGTTTGCACCCTGATATGCGTGTGTGTATAGTGTATCTTAAGTGCATCCCACAGTGTAAACTCTGATATGCGTAGTGTAGTGTATACCTTCAAATGCGTCCTACAGTTTGAAGCCTGAGATTCGTTGTGAAGTGTATACCTTCAAATGTAGTCTACAGTTTGAATCTTGAGATGACTTATGTATTGTACACCTTCAAATGGGTTTTCACCAGATATGTATGTAGATGTATGTAGAATAACTAACCAGACTACAGAGTCAAGGTCAAAGGTAATATATATTACCCTGTTTAAAAGATGTTTATATATTTAATATTTACACCATGATTTTGGGGGGGAGAAAATCGCCACAAGCCCATAAAATTATGCTTGTAAACTGTCATATATGGCGCTACGAGAAACATTTCATACGAACCTCTAAATGGCTTCATCGGGAACATGGCCATAGTACTGGCAAATAATTCATCAATAATATGCTCCAGCTACAGAGGCTGTGGAAAATAATAACCTTTTTGTAATCGATGTGGATGGATTTTATAGGGGTTCCTGCATCATGCCAGAGAGCATGTGAAAACAACGAAAAGTATTATGTCAACAAAGTTTGTGTACTTCATATATCAGTAAAAGAGATTTCTATTCGGTTGAGTGGTCATTCACAACAACGAACAGTTTTAGGGGTGAAAATGTGGATACTAGACCTATCTGGAGAACCAACTACTACGATTTTTACTTGTACAAAGGTTGATTAAATCAGACAAAACCCAAGATTCAGCGACAACACTTTTGAAAGATAAGTAAAGTACCCAATTCTCGGGGACGTTGTTACTTACCTCTAGGAGTGCTAAGCCGTGGTCTGGACTGAGTTGACGAAGCAGACGTCGATTGCAAGTTCACCATCTCCGATACAGCCTGCTTACGATCTGAAACAAAACTATCATTCTTGTAGTCCTACAGAGATTACTAATAAAAATTACAACATTTTCTCACGTATACCTAAGGAGAAACGCCCTTGCATGAAAAAGTGCCCATCGAGACATATTCTGTTTTATAAAATAATTCACATGTTAGGCATCTTATATATATTTATCTTTATGTTAGTAATACCAATTTTTTACCTGTGTCAACCTAAAATCCGTATAAAATTAATGAGGCACCAGCTCTAGTCTTGGATATTTTTACAGCGTGATGAGAATATACATCCGACTTACCATTTTTACGTCTGAGTTTTATGTACAAGATAGCTATCCAGATGCTACCAATACCAACAAGTATTACCTCTGCAACCACTACTAGCCAAAACAGAAGGAATTCATCGGAGCTAACTGCAGTCTTCATCTCTGAAGTCAAAGGATATGCAAATTGGGTTCGACTTGTACCTTGTGTTCCACTGATTAGTTTAACGTAATATAAGTGTAATGTAAAGTTCTCCAAAAAACGAATGGCTCTTTTTAACACGATATATTAGTAGTTTATTTTTCCGTCATCATGAGACCTAACTACACGTACACCTGTATTGTTCCTGTTTGTGGGAAGGGTTTTACAGTATCTTCCAATGACGAGGTTTCTGTCCTAATGACAAGGATAAAGATGTCATAATTGCCAGATTTCATCTGTAAGTGGCAATGTTTCAATGATATTTCGTGTCTTAATGACAATTAACGATTCATGTCTTTATTCAAGGCGTCATGCTTTGATGAAAAGATTTCTTTTGTCAGTGGCAATGTTGCACATTAAAATGAAAAGGGTTTATGTATCTATGCCCAGGATTCTTGTCTTAAAGAGGTTTCATGTTTTAGTGAAAATATTTTGTGTCACAACGACACGATTTCTCTATTAATGACAAGGTTTCATGCCACTATGCCCAAATTTAATGTTTAATGCTTCAGTGTAAAATTTTAGGGTCTCAATGGCAACGTTTCATGTCTCAGTGGCAACGTTTCATGTATTAACGGCAGTGTTAAATGTCAATAATTCTTGTCATAATATCAATGTTTCAAGTCCCAGTGACAAGGTTTCATTCCTTAAGAACAAGATTTCCATGACTCTGTGACCAGGATTTATATCTTACTGACAAAGTTCCATGTCTCAATGCCTTGATGAAATTGTTTTATGTCTTAATAACACTGTTTCTCGTCATAATAACAAGCTTTCGTGTCTTAAGGATAAGTTTCTCGCCATAATAACAAGGTCTCAGCTACCAAGGACAAGGTTTTTAGCCATGATAACACGGTTTTCGCCATAATTACATGGTTTCGAGTCTTAAGGACAAGATTTCATGTCTTAAGGATAAGGTTTCTCGCCATAATAACACGGTGTCTTCTTGTCATAAAATGCTAAGGCATCACCAAGCGAAATGGCTTTGTCATCACTTTGAAGGCCGCACTAATGCCTCGGGGTCTCATGGTTAGATTGATGTTTTTCATACTGTTGTTAACTTTTGAACCATGACTTTGTAATACCATCTACTTGGATGAAGCTCTCTCTATGAACCCTTTGTAAAAATGAGCGGTCGACGAGGGATGAGAGAAGGGTTACAGGTAGAGAGAGTTGAATGTAAATATACAAACTAATAATATTCTCTTTCTACTTACTGACAGTAATGTTTACAGATTTCTCCCCCTCATCGTTCACAACTGTCACCTTGAAGAGACCAGCGTCTTCTTCCCGCACATCCAATGTAGTAAAATTCCCACAAAAACTGCCATCCTTCCCCTCTGACCTGAATCGGACGACCGCTTTATCCTCACTGTGGAGTTTCCTGGAAATCGGTGTCCACTGGTGATCAGCGAGCCGTTCCCATTTAACCGTTGTGAACAATGGGTAGGTGAAGAAAAAGACAGCCATTTTTATTCTGTGATGTTGCTTTGCTTCTACAATGTGGTGTTTCTTCTCAAATATTGGGGGACCTAAATAAATGAATTTTGTAAACAGTTATACATATGCAGTGTAACTAGGAAACGGAAAGACTTATGTTGACGCCATATTTTAGTGCATAATTATGTCACCATCAGGAGAACCGAAATGTTGGCATACTAAGTCAAAATTGGTCTTTCCGTTTCTGGAGATACACTACTCCAGTGTCAGGTTAGCATAACCAGTAGAGCAGAAGTTTTCAGAAGCCATTTTCCCGTCTTAAAGTATATGTGTTAAATGCCAATTAGCACATGGTCTAAACTGTTTTAGTTTAACTTTGCCCTGGCCTTACTGTTTCCTTTGATCCTTCAAGTTCAGATAAATTGGTAGGGCTACACGATAAAAGAAGCCTATGCATTTAACTAACAATGCGAACTACATACTTTGTTTAAATGCAATATAGTATGCATAATATTACATATACGTTTTCAAAAAATCACAAATTAATGTGGATTAATTCGACAACAAAACAGGGAAAAGGTCAATAGTCCAAATTATGCATATATACATCAGGCGTTAATCCTGCATCGTCAGATACTACCATGAGATAACTCACCTCGCGTTTTGATCTTGGATGTTGTTGTCACCTTGTTTCCGAAGTGATTCCAGGCTGTGCAAGATAAGAGTTCGCCATGGTGGTGTAGTGTTATTTTGAGTGAGATATAGTTGAAACAGGTGTAGTTGTTGCAGGATGTATTGTTGTTTGACTCAGATGCATAGGACTGCACAGGTTTCCCACCCAGTTTCCACTGGAAGTTGGGAGGGGGAAACACGTCCTTTGCTTCGCACGTCACATTGGCAACCTCTTCCCTGCAGAGGTCAATGACAGACGCGCCACGATGACTAGGTGACGCGTAGAGGGTAACATCAGCTACAAAGGAAGCACATATACAAACTGGGTGTAAGTGGGTCATGACGTTTGGAAAAGACAGTTTTCTTACAGGAAAAGTGTGAATCTAGGAGTTAAAACAGACATCTGTGTACCACCCGTCGCTCTAATAGACGTTCCAGATCAATGATCGCAAGGCCAATTACCAATATATCGTTCAACCCAAACCATCAAAGAGATAAGACAGCTGACCAAAGATTCAGGCGAATAACGTTTCCTGTAAAGTAAATCATCTTTACCATCTGATATACACACACGAAGGGTCCAAATTTGAAGTTAGGTTCACCTCTAAAGCTATGACGTTAATTACCCGCAATCTGCAAATGGTCGTGGGTTTCCCTCACCATCATGCTGGCCGCCGTCGTACAAGTAAAATATTCTTGAGAATGACGTAAAACACACACAAAAAAAATAAACAAATAAAAATGTTCTTGCCAGGAGCCAATACATATAATTACCAATATATCGTTCAACCCAAACCATCAAAGAGATAAGACAGCTGACCAAAGATTCAGGCGAATAACGTTTCCTGTAAAGTAAATCATCTTTACCATCTGATATACACACACGAAGGGTCCAAATTTGAAGTTAGGTTCACCTCTAAAGCTATGACGTTAATTACCCGCAATCTGCAAATGGTCGTGGGTTTCCCTCACCATCATGCTGGCCGCCGTCGTACAAGTAAAATATTCTTGAGAATGACGTAAAACACACACAAAAAAAATAAACAAATAAAAATGTTCTTGCCAGGAGCCAATACATGAGAAAGAATGTTACCAGCTGGACTGAGCACAGGAATAACCGACGGTTTTGTTTTTATCTGAAAGGGCTCCATATACATGGACCGTATAATTGACTTACTTGGTGTAAGTATAACCTCGGATGCTGCACTAACTGGCGGCCACATTGCAATATTCTGAGCTAAACACTTTATGGTATTTCCCGCCAAGCCGGGAGTCAGTTTGACATCGATGGCACTAGTGTAGTTGCACTCGCCCTCTGGCATGAGACTTCCGTTGCCTATTGATATGCCATTACTGTCTTCCCACAGGACACGAGGTTCCGGGTTAGAGCATGGAACATTACAGGCCAAGCTTACAACGTCGCCTAACCTGCCGGCCACGGAGACTAGGGGTACACTGGTTTTATCTGTCAGCCATACTCTCTTAGGAGTTTCTTCAATACAAAAACAGTAGTTTATTCACACTGATGGTTGCCCCCATTTTGTTGATAGCTTAAGATACATACAGAAACTGTATTAATGTTTTTCGGTTCAATCAATTATTGAACTTATTCAGTGATGTTATTAAAATTATTTTAATCCTGTACATTTGTATGAGATAGATACAGACTAGCATAAATGAAAATCATATCAGTATACACCTTAAAGGTAAAAATGGCGCAAATACGTAGAAAGCCATATAACTTCCATTTTCAAGCAAAGAAATAACGGGAGGAGCAGGTACAGCGATATGAATCATGACTTGGCTGTATGTACGTGACATGCGTCATATGTATGCATATAGTATACAGACTAGGAATCATTTACATGAAAATAACGAGAAGGGAGGAAAGTAAGGAAGGTCACCGCGCCGACATCACTCGATTCTTCAGGTCTATAGCTTTAATAAAAAACAGATTTCAGTAAAACTTTTGTCGTCTTGTTTATAAACAATGTGAGACTGGGCTGTTGTGGTTTAATGAAGTACTGTAAAACAGCGTCTCGATTTTTCTCAAACTGGTTGTGCATTAATATCCTATACAGAAAACCTGTAATTAGAAACTGGACTCACCGTATATATTGAAGGATTCGTTGTGTAGTGTTTCGTTAGTGTCTTGGTCCATGCACAGGTAACAGCCTTTATCTTTGTGATACGACACATTTTCGATTTGCAGGGTGTTCTGTTCCCAGCATTCAATTGCGGGGTCGTCATCACCACATTGTTCCTTCTTACACCATTCAACAGAGGCAGAGGTATTCGAACTAACACAGTCCATCTTCAGACCAATTCCACCAAGGACATCTCTGGCCCAAACGCCTGCAATAGGAACGCACTCAGTTTATATTTCTAATACTTGAAAGGTCAGCATATGTGTTCTCTTTTATAGCTATGCAATTATCACAATATTCAAACGGACATCTAAGGCATTTTGAATGACAATGTCCGCACGAGGACATTAGTGGCTAAGTTATTTTAGCCTAAATTACAAGCCACATATATCTAAGCTGTTGAATGGTGAAAGTTGTATAGTGGTGACAGTGATGTAAAGGTAATACATACTCCAAGATTTGCCTACGACTTAAAAGAGTTTTGAAACACTGATTGGAAAATACTGCCACACAGACATTATAGGTTGATAATATACTTTTTTTTGCATGTACGATATTATATTACACTTAATTAAATGCATCAGAATTTTGTCTGTTCCACTGGAGGTTACCAGGGTGGGGAAAATCTATAACACTGCGAGGGTGATTTCTTGATATACTGCAGATAAACGTGCAGGCTACTGTTGGTGGTATGTCATGGTGTGCTCCGGTAACCTAAAGGAAGAGTTAATGCAACGGTGCATACGCTGTATGGTTTGTGCACATTCAGCTGTTTTATTCAACCTGGCAACAGTAACATCCATAAACAGAAAAATATCACTTAACGGAAGGGGAAGGTCAACGGCTTGTGAGGAAAACGGGAGCCCTAAAAGTCCTGAAAAGTGTGCACCTATATATAAATGTATGCTTGTCAATTTACAATAAACAATTTTATTCCGATAAACTTGTACCAACTTGGTCTCAGGATTCGACAGAACTGAAAGAATGAAGAAAATGATTCCGGAGCATACTTACTTAGCAGGACGTCCACTAAACGTGGTTGTTGTCATGAAAAATTGCATGATGTTTATTATACGTACAACATTTATATAGTGTACAACATTCACCGCATGTCACGAAAAAGTAATGTGTGGCACGATATTAAGGGCTTACCTGTTCCAACCATCAGTACAAATACACACCACAGTGTCAGTAAAGGCGTAAAGTGCGTCATGGAGAACCATCAATTGCTCTGTGTAGACAACAACAGGTACAACTAAAATGTGTCCTCAAATCATTCTACGGCCAAACCAGGGGTGGAGAAATCCGCGGCTAATACAAGCTTCAAAGTTTAATGAAAAATTTTCCTGTGTCAGAAATTTAATGGGGTAAACAAGGAAGCAGGATTTAGTGTCTCTTTCACATGTAAATGGTTTATAGATAAATTAACCCTGATTAACCCTGTGGTACACTAGTAGTGTACTACATGACTGTTTATAGTGGGGTAAACATAGATAAAAATGGTACGGCTATAGTCTCATATTGCCTGTAGTGTGTCATGTAGATAATTGTTACAGCTGCATGACCCCGGATAAAAAAAATTGGCTCAATTACTTCAGCTTAAAATAAACATTCTACGGTGAATATGGGCATTATTCTTTATTCGCACACCATTGCGAAAATTGTCCAATTTTCCAGCCTGAAGTGGAATATCTCAACCCAAGTTTTTTTACCATATTGACATTTTTCAAGCAAGACGTTGAGAACAGTTGCCTCAGAGTTGGAGAGTTGGGAAATAGACGGAAGTAGTAGAGACCGATGCCACCTACAGTATATCATAATATTCAACCCTCGTCACGTCAATAACCAACCCGTACGCAGAAATTCCAGTCTTTGATTGCAGGAACAGTCTGAAAACAACACACCTAACTATACTACTGTGGGAGAGTGTAAATGTGTCTAAAACAATATAGTCCTATATAGGGCTTCTAACCTTTGCTTACTTTCGAGAAATCATCGTTTCATCGTCAAGCAGAAAATGTGTCACAGTCAACTATTAATTTTAAAAATACACATACATTATGATGTTCTTAAATCCACTGACCATGAATGCCATGCATAGACGTGGATTAGGGTAAAAGAGAAAATTTATATCAGACCTGTGAAACCTGCCACTTTTATTTCCCTAAACAAAGTCATGTATTACATACCGGCAGTGATAATGCACTGCATATGGATCACTGCTAATTGTTTCATAAACATATATACATGTACCAATGTTATGCGCAGTACACTTACGTTGCTTCCTGCTGAGGAAGTACCAATGTCATCCCCAGTATACATCGCTGACTTCTGTTAAATGGGACGACAATTAAAGAATTTATGTAACATTCAAAAATAGCATTATTTTAGCTGCTTGTGCTAATCAGAACTTTTCTATGGTCAAAATAAAGTCACTGTAATTTTTTTGACATAACATTTGCGGCAGCCGTAACTTTACGCCCATCATTCATGTAACTTAGCCTTTTTAGAGGAGGGTACGGGGGGGGGGGGTGTGTTGGTGGAGTGTTGTTGTTGTGGTTTTTGATCAGTAAGTCCGTTCTTCGCTGTTTATCCTTTTGGGGTTGCCCTGGTGTTAGCATGTCCTGGTCCATTGGCTATTGTCCACATGAGATGGCTGCTCACGTAATGTATTTAGACACGGAATTTTGGTATGCCACATGAAATAACATGTACCGGTATCGTTTGTAGACTGCATCCTTCAAACCGAAATCACAACAGGACAGATATTGAAATATTCCCTATTAACGAAAACACTAAAACCTGCAATATGGTCAATGACTTGATTAATTTATATGAATGGATATATGTCAATATTTAAAGCCACTGCTTACTTGTTTGGTGCCTATTTCTTCGACTTATTATTGTCATTATAAATCACATTGTAAGAGTAACTGTAAATTGTAATAGATATAGATTTGTTACTTCTCAGGTATTGGAGTAAATAATTTATAATTGTCAATATGAAATTTAAATATCTGGAAGAATATCCAATGATTTCCGTTGGGTGTTTGTGAGGTTTTTTTCCCGCTTTGTCAGTGTGTCTGATAGACTCAGGCAAGGTGGTGTTTTCTCCCTTTACCTATTTCCTATATGTCTTATGTATACATATGCCGTACTTAAGCTATTGTATTGCGTGTTTACAGATCACATTATTTACACGGATATCATATGTGCATTTGTCCACCCACTATATCCTTGTTGCCTTGTAAAATCTGTGACTGATTCCCACGACAATGCATTTACCATCAAGTGATTGGTTGGAGTTTTATCTCCGTGCTAAGAATATTTCACTTACTCGAGAAAGATTATTGCCTAGGGAGCTTGGTGTGTTTATATTAAACCAACGTCTCGCATGTAGCACGTAAATGACGAATTTCCCCACAAGTGACGCACACATGCTTCACCTACAGACTTAGCTCAATGCGCATGACAGGCAAGTCCCCAACAAACTTTAAAGAACGATCACCAGAACAGTATTAGGGGTTGATTTATCTTGATCCAGTCTTTCTTCTGATCTTAATTAAACAGATGAAAATAATCTTAACTACACAATAAAGTTCACTTATAAAACATCTTTATTGTCAGGAAAGGATAAACATAAAAAAACGTTGTTAAGTGAAGTATAGGTTCAATATGAAAACAGTTCCAAGCAGAAGTATTACCCGAGGCAAGATAGGTGCAGCACTGACTTCTGGATTACACACAAGGGCTCATTCCTTGTTGTTCGCCAGTGCAATGACATCATTGCTGGCGTACCACAACGGGTGGCAAGCTGCGTTGCATCTATGATAAAAGTAAAAACAGAAACTAGCAACGAAATGTTCCTCATTTAAGTATTTATCTAAAAAAATTCAATGTTTAAAATCGGGCTCTACTTGTTTAAACTTTTTTGCACTAGACCCTATTTGGAGTCAGACTGTCCCCTTCAGTCTAAATCTTTCTGTATATTAAACGAAGTCTTTTTGACATTAACACCTAAATCAACGCCTATTAAAAAACACCAAGTGCACAGTTTAAGAAATTGTATAAATAGATTAGAGTAAGATACCATGATACTGAGAGTATTTAAATAATACAGCCTTCTTCCCTATAAACTGAGAGTTTAAAATTCGACCATTTCCAGTTATAAACCACATTGCTGTGTGTTTTCTCTCTCTCTCTCTCTCTCTCTCTCTCTCTCTCTCTCTCTCTCTCTCTCTCTCTCTCTCTCTCTCTCTCTCTCTCTCTCTCTCTCTCTCTCTCTCTCTCTCTCTCTCTCTCTCTCTCTCCTCTCTCTCTCTCTCTCTCATCTCTCTCTCTCTCTCTCTCTGTGTGTAAGTGATTACAAAGTTCCTGGCCCATGGCGTAGATTGAACCTGTACGCCTGCAATGTGCATCCTAACGACTTGAAGACAAGGGTTATAACTACTTATATACACCAGCCTTTCCCGTTATCCGATTTCTAAAGCAGCACCCTAATAATACATACTGGTACTAATATAGTACCTAAGTTAAGACTAGATAAAGTCGGCTCTTAAAAGTGAAAGATCACATATAAACTGCTGAACTTGTAATTCTATCATTCGTGCCAACATTAAACTAAATGGATTTTAACCATATCTCACAGATTTGTTTACTTCCACAAATGGAATATCTATCTCAAAATATGGCCTAATGAATTATCGTTCTTACACTCGCACGAATAGGAACTATCTTGCCATATTATATTTATTTAATTTTTTAATTTGTGTTTACTACCATACTCCAGTAATTTTAAATGTACGACACTGGCAATGCCTATGTGTGGTGGAACCCAACTAGAGTGCCAGGAGTAAAACACCGATCTCCGCCAATTTCCTGGCAAAACCTCCTGCCTTAAAGACCAGCCGAAGTTATATTCAATCCGGTGACGTCTGATCAGAAGCAGGTCGAGTGCTTGAGAATAACGCTTAAGTCGACTGCACCAGCGAGGGCTCCAACGTTCCATTTTAAATAATTCTGGAAAGGTGATTAAAAGGCAGTTCAATATATGGAACAAGTCAAAACGTTAGGCCTATGCTGTATTACTTACGTCTGATCGTCGGGTACCCATGTAGCCACTCCATGTGCACCTGCAATACCGAGCGTGAAAACATGTCACCAAAGAGGCGTACATAGTTTTTGACACAACTTATGCAAATATAAAAGTGTAAGGCAGAAGTAGGAAAGTGTGACTAGTGAACAGTGGAACGTAGCAGGTATAATGCATTTCAAAGAATGATAAAAAAAAATTCAAATAATCATTTAACTGTGTCAACTTTTTATTTATTTATTTTTTTATTTTTCGCTTGGAATTATACTTCTACTTGAACCTTTATAAGGGTATTTAAAATATAGTTCAATGACCTTGTGATCTGATGTTGTCGTAGAACTACACATATGTATCCAAGACAATTTGATGTCACAATTACGTGCAGCACGAAGAGCCTATCCGTTATATGACGACGGTCTATATCTAAGTAAGATAAACGCGTGGGTGTTGTCACATTATGTATGTAAAGCTTTGAGATCATATCAGAATATATGGACTTTGGCGTGGTTGTCAAAATGGATAATTTGAAAAAGCTTACACTGTAAGAATTGAATGCAAATTTACAGCCTGATGCACTGTATATTGTTACAGTAAATCAGTAAATGTTGTAAATATTTTACACCATTTTCCAGCGCAATTCTGCACCTATATCTGTAAGTTTACTTTAGACGATGTGCATTTAGAGCATTGTCTGTAAAACTGTAGCGGTCTTCCCATTGACAGTGCACTTTTTGCTGTAAATGTACACTGGTTTTCTTGTTAGATATGTTAATTTTCTTAATTTGCAATGGAGTAAACCGATTGTTTACAATGGTATATATGGAAATATACTACTATTTTGGGTGTTAATATTAAACAGCACATGTTGTAAAGCTACAGTGAAAAGAACTGGTCACAAAATTGCTAGCACTTTTCACTGGAAAATTACAGTGTAATTTGTTACGGTGTAATACTTACCGTCTTGGGTTCCTCAAAAGGTTGATGAACACCGAGCAATTCAATCTGGCGTTCATCTAAAAAAATTTACAAAGAGCACAAGCTTATCTATTTGTTTATATGTTTAATTGGTGTTTTATGCCGTAACCAAGAATATTTAACTTATACGATTCGGTCAGCTCTTATTTACAAAATATGAAAGAAACTATACACATGGAGAATACAATTACACAGGGCAGGCTCAACAGTAGGTGAGTTGCCAAGTGTTCTCACTTAACCGGTGAAATTCGGCCTCTTGTCAACTTACTTGTCAAGTTAATATACTCACGACAAGGTACAGACGTATAATCCGTCGCGGTGGACAATTCTGTAGCCACAAGTTGCCTGCATAAGGAAAATTGGATACAGTAGATGTACACTCCTTTAGATAGCAGTAGTTACGTGGTTTAACGATTATAGTCATGAAATAAAAAGAATGTATACTCATGTTGCCTGCATACGGAAAATTGGATACAGTACATGTACACTCAAGTAAATAGGAGGAGTTAAGTGGCTTAGTGTTTTCAGTCATGAAATAAAAAGCATGTATACACTACGTTTCTCTTAAACTGTGTTTATTCAGAAAGTATGGTTGTATACTTACGTTGAGCTAGATACCTTGTTGCGCTGGGTTCCTGGCAAAAATAGAACAATAAAAATTCACAACACAAAAAAATTTCAAAATGATAATTGTTTTTACAACAATACCTTGATTTCTAATAAGCAGATGCCCTCCTGTATCTTACAAGTGGCACAGTGCAGTAGTATATGTTGTTGGAAACAGATGCTTTTTACAGAACTAAATGTTATGAGACATTAAAAACTGTTAATGAACGTTTCAAGAGAACAAAAAGTTCTATCAACAGAAAACAGAGAAATATGTCATAGGTAGAATGTTAGTGAAATATAGCTTAGTAATTTCCTTCTTGCCACTGAAGAAAAAAAATGTCTTCTTCCACTAAATATGACAAAACTATTTATATTTTTGTCATAATGTTACTGGACTTAGTTGAACCACAAATTAGTGAGTCAATTTGTTACTTTAAACACACAGGCTATTTTTTCTTTGAGATAAATATAAAAACGACGGAAATGGCCGCATAGGAGCTTCGTTACATTTGCCTGTGATTGAAAGATGGTTTGTCTGAGTCACGTGAAATTCATCTATACTGTAAAGATTAAAGAAAACTTCTACCTTAACAGCAAAAAAGTCTTGTACAAGTTTGTTGATACATGTCGTTATAACAGATGTGACCAAAACGTATTCTTGGTAAAATAATCTTAAGAGAAATTTAAGTGAAGTAAGAGTGGAACACTTACTTCTTACCACAAATTGCAACAAAAGGATTCCACCAAAGAAGAGAAGCAACAGGCAAATACATAGTAGTACTGTCAAACCAGCGAAAATAAAGACAGCAAACCGGGCAGATGCTACCACTGTGAAAAAAAAAGATGTTAGCTTTGAAGTTTTACCTAATTTTTGATTAATGCCAAAAAATTTCTGGTGTGTGTTTTGTCACTTTGACACATTACAACAATTAGACGTTTTCAAAACATTACCGCTTGAAACCATCATTATGATTTTAGATGGTCACAGCAAATGACGGCCATGTCCATTGTGTTACACAATTCTTCAGTAGTGATGTGGCGGCCATGTCCATTGTGTTACACAATTCTTCAGTAGTGATGTGGCGGCCATGTCCATTGTGTTACACAATTCTTCAGTAGTGATGTGGCGGCCATGTCCATTGTGTTACACAATTCTTCAGTAGTGATGTGGCGGCCATGTCCATTGTGTTACACAATTCTTCAGTAGTGATGTGGCATATCGTAATTTTAAGTTTGCTGCGTGGTTATTTGGCAGATGTATGTTATGATGTGCCCCTACTTACCCAGAGAGATTTTTTTAAATTGTCCTAAACGTTTGATAGTACTTAATACAATTACAGGGACTACTCATTATTTCTTGAACTTAAGTGAGTTTGTTCACGTAAAGTGTGTCTCTTTTCTTTTTTTCGAAATTCCAGTAATATCTCTCTTCTTCAATTCATCAAGTTAAGACAATATGCTTAAAAACTTACTTTCAATTGCAGAACAATTCACGACACTTGATTCTCTAGAAACGAAAGGAAATGTACATTAACACATTTTGGCTTTGTATACATTAATACAAATTCGTAACAAAGATTCCACTGCTTGTAGACCAACTCTACACAACTTATGAAGGAAATACGATAGGCTACCCCAATTACAGACACTGGGAAATCCAAGATTTCGATGCATTTCTTTTTAAGTGGAATGTTTCAATTCATCGTGCTACAAATTGAATTTGATTATTATACCCTGTGTAGCTTGAGGCAAACATTTAGGCAAAGATTGTAGAACTTTGTGAATGCAGTTTCTTTACTTTTGAAATAAGCTATATACGCCACAGAATAGACCGGGAAAATGTTTTGTGCTAAAGAACATTACAAAAATATTACAGTATAATGCAATGCAGTGTACAGTACTTAATTATCTCTCTACTCCTGTTTAATGAATTTAACTCTCATTCAGTTTGTGTTTATAATCCAAATAATATTATTTCCTAAACTTGGAAAATCTTACCTATCCATCGGTTTTCAGTTATGTCATAACCCGGTCGCTCGAAAAGGGAGAGATTTGGCCTTCTTACTCTCTGAACTCATACAGGTAGCCTTCTGGATAGCCACCACTCCATTTTTCTGAATTTCCCGTGAGCTCAGATTATACTTCATCCAGGAAGCTCATGATATGCTTATGTATGCTTTAAAATTTAAATTATCTTGTTACGCGGAAATAACCCACATGCACATCGTCTGTCGTATATCATGTATACTTCATAACGACACCTGTATTACCGTTAGTAGTATATAATGTTGCGAACGTTTCGTATTGAGGAGGAGCAATTAAGGAGGAGCAGGAGGGTCGTGGAGTCCGCGTGACGTCACCAGCGTGTTTCGATGACGTCCGCGTTGACTATAGTATAGTGTGTGTAGTATAGTATTCGTTTTGTATAGTGATGAGAGAGAACAGGGCAAAACGTCGGCTTGTAAAGTTTGAGTGTTGAGTTGTGTGGCGCCAAAACGGATCATTGATGTGGTTTGGTTTGGTGTATGTGTTTTCCCGCTCGGTAATTTCGTTGAGGTCCGCACAGGCGTCGTCCAATGAGCGAGGAGGATGAGGGAGTCGTGCTCAAGAAGGGGGCAAAATAACATTGTATATTATTACATTGTATAGTATAACCTTGGGATTGGGGAGGGGGTGGGGGAGGGGTTGACGTTGGTGGAATTGGATGTGGTGTAGTTGATTACGCGCTGACCCTGAGTGCATTGTATAGCTTTGCATAATATAGCATTGCATAATATAACATTATAACATTATAACATTGTAACAGTATAACATTGTATAGTATAACATTGTAACATTGTGTGTAGTATTACATTAGTATTATACAGTATTATATCTATGGGTAGGCTTGTAAAAAGTCACATGAGTCACCCGCGTTGACTGACCAATGAGCGAGAAGAGAGCAAAACGTCGGCTTGTAAAGTTGGGTGGAATTGCTCCTTCAGCTCCATGTCGCGCCAAAACTGACCAATGGATGAGCTAAATTCCGCACCAAAACGGACCAATGGGTGAGCTCTAATTGCGCCAAAACTGACCGATGGGGTGATCGCGCGGTTTTGGCACCTGAATTTCGTTGACGTTCGCGCTGACAGGATAAAAAAGGTGTGTCAAGAGAGTGACGCTTTGGAACAGGCCATGACATTCGGTTTTTTTTTTTTGGCATTGGGGGAGCTAGAGTTGGGACACTTAGATGCTCTGGAAGATTGGAAAGTCTCCTTCAGGAGACAAAACCTGACCTAGTTATCCTCCACATTGGGGGAAACGATGCGGACTCTCACAAATCAGCAGCAGCAATTTGCGCTGATATTTTAGACTATGTTGGTGCACTTAAATCGAAATTCCAAATTCCAAGGATCTACATCAGCCAGCTTCTTTACCGTCAGGTAACTCGGCGAATTTCGGTCCACATTTATAATACAAAAAATCCATGAAATTAACAAGAAGCTGACAAACAACCAATTGGCCACCTTCTGGAGACACCGGGGACTGATCCGACCACAAAAGCAAATTCTAACCAACGACGGAGTGCACCTAAACACTCTAGGCCAGGAACTGTTCTACCGGTCTATGAAACGTGCTGTCTGCGCCGCCATGGGAGGCCACAAATAAAAATTGGAAATAGAGAAGGAAATCAATTAAAGAAGAAGACAGGGAAAACAATAAGAAGACCCATGGGACCAAAGAAACTTAACAACCAGGAAACGAAGACCAGAAACATGAAAGACATCATGACAATAGGACTATCTCTTGCTTCAACTAAGTGGATGAGGCCTGACATCCTTGCTCCTCATTTATACTTGTCGCACCTGTTACAGGCACAGGTTTCCAGTACGCTGGTTTTTCCTGGACGGCGTCCGGTATAAGTGGCGGGAGCTCCTTAACTCCACGCCACTGAGGAGGAAGCAAGAGAACAAAACTGTTAACCAATAAATAAAGGCACTACTGTTGTTTTCTCTCTGTGTAAATTTCTGTATAGGCAACTCATTGTAATTCTTTAATGCAGATCTATGTATTTCTAATGTAAAGATAACGTTAATCCCTGTAAATAGCTTACTATTTATCCCCTTTCTGTTAAATGACCATGGCAGCATTTGAACCTATACAGTAAGCCGTAATATGCTGCCACAAAGAGGTTAATCCCACCAATTGACTCATGTACATATGTAAATAGTATACCAACGCACTGCTGTTATGTAACCAAAATATTCATGTGTTAAAAAAAAAAAATAAATAAAACACTGATTTGATAGGCCACGATATCCGCCAGGAAAGTGGCCCTAAAACCAGTAAATAAACAAAAAAAAAGTGACGCTTATTCCGATTAGACAACACCA
The DNA here is from genome assembly GCF_032854445.1 of Liolophura sinensis. NCBI lineage: Eukaryota > Metazoa > Mollusca > Polyplacophora > Chitonida > Chitonidae > Liolophura > Liolophura sinensis. The sequence goes on along the minus strand of NC_088301.1, from coordinate 57,806,295 downwards.
GACTACGTTTACCGGGAGAGTACGACACTACCTTCATGGAATACGGAGGAGAAGGACAGGGGAAGTTTATCTGCGGCACGTGTCCCAGGCGTTTTTCCCGGCGGAGCAACTGGCTGCGCCATGAACAGACGCACCACGCCCAGGGAGAGAGGTCGCAGTTTACCTGCCACACGTGCGCCAGGCACTTTACAGGGCGATAATTGGGTGCAACACCTGAGAAAAACACCATACACTGAGGCATCGAGAGACGCAGCACGCCGAGGGGGAGCAGTCGCAGTTTACCTGTGGCACGTGCGCCAGGCGCTTTTCCCGGCGGGATAATTTGATTCGCCACCAGCAGCATCACGGAAAACAGCGTGAGTGGAATTGCGAGGACTGCAATAAGACCTTTTACGGGATGTGGGATTGGCTTGCTGAACGTGCTGAACACGGAAAGGTAAGTCACCACATACACTCTTTGGTAAAAGCCGAACGGTTTGTACCATTTGGCTACACGGTGATGCCCCCGTCTAATTACACGGCGATGCCCCCGTCTAGTGCGGACACAACGTTCAAAAAAAGGACTTTTCTTTCTCAGTTGGTATTACCGAACACTCACCGAAGTATAAACACTTGCCGTATTTTGCACCATGAATGGTTCAATTTTCGATACTTGAGATTTACTGGTGAACTGCTTTCGCAGTGGCACAGCGAGTGCTACATAACCGTATGCCTCCAAATTATCAGCTTATTTTTACCTTTATGTTGCTTAACACGTTTCTGTGGTCATATTTTCTGGATTTGGTGCCTTTTCTATGTAAATTTGAATAAAACCATAATTATTGGACATCATAGATGGCGCTGTATGGCTAATCTAAGCCCACTTGTTATCATGCTCGCTAGGTCATCGCCCCCCGCTATTCGCTTCTGCACATACACGAAAAGGTATGACTGCCGATACCAACAGATAATTGTGCTACATGACGCTATACAATGTTATACAATGTTACACTATACAGTATTATTTTGCTCCCTTCTTGAGCACCACTCCCTCCTCCTCCTTGCTCATTGGACGACGCAGCGCAGACCTCAACGAAGTAACTGAGCGGGAAAACACACACGCCCAACCCAACCACCTCACTGGTCCGTTTTGATGCCAAGCAGCTCAACACGCAAACTTTACAAGCCTACCCATTACGAGGGTAGCATAGACGGGGGCATCACCGCGTAGCCAAATGGTACAAACCGTTCGGCTTTTACCAAAGAATGTATGGGTGTATGTGTGTGAATTATATTTCCGTGTTTAGCCCGTTGATGGACACGCCAATCCCACTTCCGGTAAAAGGACTTATCACTCCCTTCGCATTTCCACGCACGCTGTTTTTCGTGGCGCTGCTAGTGGCGTACCAAATTACCCCGCCGGGAAAAGTGCCTGGCGCAAGTGCCGGAGGTAAACTGCGACTGCTCCCCCTTTGCGTGCTGCGTCTCTTGATGCCTCAGTGTGTGGTGCGTTCTCAGGTGTCGCCCCGGCCACACCATGCGGCAAAGCCTTCTCCGCGGATGCCATACCTACACCTTGCTGTTGGTCTCACTGCTGACGAACTAGGAGTAGGCAAAGTGGACTTTGACACGCATGTGAGTGGGCTTAGAAGAGCCCTACAGTGCCATCTATGATGTCCAATAATTATTGTTTTATTCAAATTTACATAGAAAAGGCACCAAATGCTGAAAACATGACCACAGAAACGTGTTAGGCAACATATAGGTAAAAATAAGCTGGTAACTTGGAGGCATACGGTTATGTAGCACTCGCTGTGCCACTGCGAAAGCAGTTCACCAGAAGCCATACAGTGCCAAAGGCTCTTCCCCGTCTATAGCCGTGTCAACAAGCGGCCCTGAGTTATTCCTCCTGAAATTCTCTGAAAGAAATACAGCATGTCTTTATACTGCATGATTGTATGATAAATATGTCAGTTTCAGTCGGCGGCCTGCATGTCTAGCGTTATGTTGTACAAAAACATCACATGAGTTCTGCAAAAAACACCAAGGCTATCTGGGTAGCTGAAAATGACACAAATCCAACGAATACACTATCGCTGACATCGATTTTACAACAGCCATTGTCCTGTGTAATATTCAAAAATAAAAAAATAACAAAATTTTTTTCGCGTGGTTGTAGCTTCTGGATTGTCTTATAGAACAGCTTATCATGTCACACAATTATAAAGCTAGATGTGCAGCCCTGTGTTTAAATGTTGATATCTTACCTATGCTTTGGCAGGTAAGCGGCTGTATGCATTTTCTTTGCAAAGCAAATAAAATGGTGTTTTATGAAGGTATGAATAATGTTGAAAATTAAAGAGCACCTGGTATTTATTATTTTTTTTTTTAAATTATTATTTTTGTTTGTTTTCTTTTCCTCTTTTGTCTCAGTATCCCCGCCGGCTAAATAGAAGCTGGACTGAACCGAAGGTAGAACTAAGCCTTGTGTAACGATGTAGGCCCACATTGAAAAAAAAAATCCTTAACAATCTTTTGGAATGAATTCCATCAGGTACATTTATTTTCCTGTGTAATATTTTTGCGGGACGAATTTCTTCATGTGATCTCTAGCTTCTGGATTGTCTTATAGAATAGCTTGTCATGTCACATAATTATCTGTTGGAATCGGCAGTCATACCGTTTTGTGTATGTCCAGAAGCGAACAGCGGTGGGTGATATGTTTCGCTCCATAAAATTCAGGGGAAGTAACTCATTATACAATAATAATACACCCCAGATTTATTCCCCCTGCTAAAACTGTCCTAAAATGTTTCGCGCCATACCAAACATGTTTGAGCCTTGTCATCAATGATTTAAGATTCAACCGACACAGAAAGACAATTACGGACGAAGAGAAATAAGCTGATAACTTGGAAGCATACGGTTATGTAAGACTCGCTGTGTCACTTCGAATGCAGTTCACAAGTAAATCTCAAGTATCGAAAATTGGATCATTTATAGTACGAAATACGGCATGTGTTTATACTACGGCGAGTGTACGGGTATAGGCTACCAACTAAGAAAGAAAAGTCCTTTTTTGAGGCGATGTGTCCGCACTAGACGGGGGCATCGCAGCATAGACACTAAGCAAAATAATGACATTCTCATTAACATGATCCTAATTCCAGGAGTTCAATCTGACCGACCAGGCGGCTTGTATGGCTAATCTAAGCCCAATTGTCATCATGCTCGCTATGTCATCTCCCGCCGCTATTCGCTTTTGCACACACACAAAAAGGTATGACTGCCGATGCCAACAGATAATTGTGTGACATGACAAGCTATTCTATAAGACAAACCAGAAGCTAGAGACCACGTGATTTTTCTAATTGCAAACAGGATGGGTGAAGAAATTCGTCCCGCTAAAATATTACATAGGAAACTGCGACTCATGTGACTTTTTTTACAAGCTTACCCATAGATATAATACTGTATAATACTAATGTAATACTATACACAATGTTACAATGTTATACTGTTACAATGTTATACTATACAATGTTATATTATACAATGCTATACAACGCACTCAGAGTCAGCGCGTAATCAACGACAACCACATCCAATTCCACCAACGTCAACCCCCTCCCCAATCCCAAGGTTATACTATACAATGTAATACTATACAATGCTATACTATACAATGCTATACAATGTTATACTATACAATGTTGTTTTGCCCCCTTCTTGAGCACGACTCCCTCATCCTCCTCGCTCATTGGACGACGCCTGTGCGGACCTCAACGAAATTACCGAGCGGGAAAATGCATACACCCAACCCAACCACATCATTGATCCGTTTTGGCGCCACACAACTCAACACTCAAACTTTACAAGCCGACGTTTTGCTCCCTTCTCCCTCATTCAATACGAATACTATACTACACACACCATACTATAAAATACTAATACTACATCTCAGTAAAATTCTCCCTTATATGATTTTCATTATTTTTTAAATTTTTAAAAAAAATTTTTGATTTATGGTTTTCTTAAATGCTTTATACTTTATTCTCCTTTATATGCATTAAATGCTTTCTTTATGTGTACATGCATTTGTCAACAAAATTCAGTTCCCTCATCGTCCTCTTGGGAGGTCACCCATTGATCAGTTTTAGCGCGGAATGGAGCTCACTCATTGGTCAGTTTTGGCGCGACATGAAGCGGAAGGAGCTACTCAACCCAACTTTGCAAGCCAACGTTCAGTTTTGCCGCGACAAATGGATCCTTCCTTCTCGCTCATTGGTCCGTCACGCTCCTCGCCCATTGGACGCGACATCGCGGACGTCAACGAAATAACCGAGTTGGAAAAACACACCCAACCGAACCACCTCATTGGTCCGTTTTGGCGCCACACAACTCAACACGCTGATGTTCTCTGTATGTGCAGAAGCGAATAGCGGTTGGTGATGACCCAGCGAGCATGATGGCAAGTGGGCTTAGATAAAGCGCTATTAGCGATGTCCCAATAAATATTATTTTATTCATTTTTACATCAATCCGTTTAAACAGTGTTATTCCCCCTGAAATTCTCTGTACGAAATACGGCATGTGTATGTATTGCTTGCTCGTATGATAAATGTCAGTTTTAGTCGAAGGCCTGCATGTCTAGCGTTGTGTTATGCAAAAAGCATCACATGAGTTCTGCAAAAAACACCTAGGCTATCCAGAACGCTGAAAATGACACAAATCCAACGAATACACTATCGCTGACATCGATTTGACAACAGGTGTAATGTTTTTGCGGGACGAATTTCTTCATGTGGTCTCTAGCTTCTGGATTGCCTTATAGAACAGCCTATCATGTCACATAACTATCTGTTTATATCTACAATCATACCTTTTCATGTATGTGCAGAAGCGAATAGCAGTCGGCGATAGCCTAGCGAACATGATGGATATTGGGCATAGATTAGCCATACAGCGCCATCTATGATGTCCAATAATTATTGTTTTATTCAATTTTACATTTAAAAAAACACCAAATCCAGAGAATATGACCACAGAAACGTGTTAGGCAACATATAGGTAAAAAAATAAGCTTATAACTTGGAGGCATACGGTTATGTAGCACTCGCTGTGCCGCTGCGAAAGCAGTTCACCAGTAAATCTCAATTACCGAAAATTGAACCATTCATGGTACCAAATACGGCAAGTGTTTATACTACAGCAAGTGTTCGGCTATACCAACTGAGAAAGAAAAGTCCTTTTTTTTTAGAAGTGATGCGTCCGCATTAGAACGGTAGTACCGCGTAGCCGTGTGGTACAAACCGTTCGGCTTTTACCAAACAACGTGTGGTGTGTGGGAATTTCCGAGACAATTCAATAGTATAAATGATGTGTTTCCGGAAGTTGATGAGACTATTTATTGACAAATTAAGTATGATGTAATGAAGAGATAAAGAGCCTTGAATTGTTGTTTTAAGTTTTGCGCCACCCTGAAGATTATTTCAAAAATATGGTGGACTGACACTACTGTCAGAACAGCAGGCAAAATACAAAAAGACATTCCTTAAACACTCTTGTGAAATCCATAGTAATAAATCCAGCTGTATTCCATATCGAATATAATACCACAGCAACATGTTTTATGCAGCAAGTCTTTGTTTACTGATCACCTGTTTAATCCGCCACACAAACTTCCAAGAATGACCGGTGGTACGAGATACATGCATGATTTTTCGCAGCTCTGAACCCAAGCCAGCTTCCTTACCATATCACAATATAAACTGCCATACACTTAGTTGTTGACATTCACCTCAGCGGTAATATTTAATTGGGTAAACGGGCTTCTCTGCGGAAAAAAATTTATATAAGCAGTCTTAATTCCTTATCCATTGTGCGTTATCAGGAACAAACCATAGCAACACTGATTTGGTGTGTCCGCAGCCATCTGCATGTGTGTGCCCTGTGTCTACCTCATTTCAATACGAGAAGAGAAATGCGTTATCAAGTGAAAGTCTCCAAAGTCAGATAATCAGTATATGGGTGGTGATTTATCCCTGAAATTCATGAATATTTCCGTTAACACAGAATTAATTGAAATTCAAGAATATATTTCAGCTTTTAGAGTATTATAATAATGAAGTCAACGCATCACCACGTAAATATAACAGCAATAACAGTAATACGCTGATTATAGTTTCAATCAGAGAAACCCCTCGCAACTGCTGACTCTTGAAAAATCATTGCCAATTACATTTTTTCATGATTCAACAGCCATTCGAAGTTTTTGCACTACCTAAAGAGCAATTTTGTCCGTTTTTGCAAGCCACAGTTTTGACTTTCTGAAATTCATTTCACGAGGTACCGGCAGATTCTCGTCTCACAACATGTGGCACTAGTGAGAATTAGGACATGCAGGTTAAAAATCTTTTGTTGCGCGAGCCAAACATGTTGCGTTCTGTGGTTTCATGTGTGACGTATTTGGTCTACTTTAGACGCTCCAGTGGAATGAAACGAAAAACCAAGTTTTTCTATATGACGCCCATATATATTAACTTCTTAAACTACAACCCCGACATGCCCGCTCCGGAGCGATACGCTACTGCTGTCATAGTCAACCAGTTACTACCAGATGGTTTCTGGCTTCAAGTAGCCAATCAAAAGAAGGTTTTCAAAGTGGCGGAGTAATATTCTGACCTAAATTATGTCTTCAATTCCACAAAGCAATGTCAATTCGTCAACGTCGTAAAGTGTTAACCAATGAAAATGACCTTTACCAATTGGGATTATTTTTACGCAAAATAGAAGGTCTTGACCTTTCCACTTAGCTTTAGAGTAAAGAAAGAATGTAATGTAATGCTTCATTTGTTTAACGAGGATTCCCCCACAGCCCAAAGGCCACTCGGGAGGTCTCCTCGACAACATATAACATATGTACAGGACAAAACAAGGAATTGGTTACAAATATAAATAAAGGAAATGATACAGATAGATAATAGACCGAATAACATATGTATGTAATATATGCAACAACAAAAGTATTTACACTACAAAAGAATGAATCATACCATATGTAATAAAATGAAGCTATAATGCAAGGACATAATGACTACTTACTGAAATAATATTTATCATTGTCATTCAATAGAAGAAGAAATTTCCATGCTACTCCTCGATTTAAAATCTCTTTGATTCTGCAATAAATTTACGCACAGTTTTTAAGACAGTTTTGTTTTCATCAAGTCTTAGTTCATCGGATCCAAATAATACTATATTACAAATGTATTTTGAACACGAAGGAATAAGTATTGTGTAGTTTACGCCTGGAGATATTGTTGATGTAATTTGTCCGAGCATATGCTTTCTTTCTTTGGCATATTTGGGGCATTCAAAGAAATAATGAAGTACATTTTCACATAAATGATTACAAATCGGATAGGCCTACGCGTGAACATTGCTTAAATTGTACTTCGGCAATTGTAAAGATCGGCATTCAGAGCGCTAAGTCCCATTCTCATTCGTCATTGAATAACAGAATAGTAGGAATCGAACATGTTGTACAGTTGAGTGAGTTCTTTATTTTTCTTGAAAAAAAGAAATTGCTTTATTACTCCAACTGAGACATTGTGGATATGAGACGGTAAAATGTTCAAATCTTTACCAGTTTTGGGGAAGAAAGAGGAGAAAAATAACTGAATGCGAGTTTTAGAAAGTCGAACATTGTCCCTGTTTCGAAGGTTGTATGTGTTTGTATCAGTGATATTTCTGCCGTCTAATATCCTTTTTAGATAAGGCGGAGAAAGTCTATTTTCAATTTTATGGAATAGTAGAATTCTATGGCATCAACATCGATTATGTAAAGATTCACATTTGAGTTCATTTAATAAACTATTGTATGACATCTGACGTAATCCTCTAGTACAGAGTAATTTGGATAGCTAGGCGTCTTTGGATAGCTTCAAGAGAGTTTACCAGTTTGAGGCTACAGTTGTCGTACAGAACATTGCCATATTCGATTGACGATCTTACTGGGTTTTGGAAGAGAGTGACAAGACATTTTCTAGTGAGAGTTTTCTTTGCTCTGTAGAAAGTACTTAATGTCCTGTTAGATTTCTTTACTACAGCTCGAATGTGTTCGTTCCACTTACCATTATATTGCAGAATGATGCCGAGGTGTTTGTTGGAGCGAACGCTCTTTACATTAACACCGTTTAAATACAAATTAGGATGACGAGGGTGACATTTTAAAGATATAAGCAAGTAAAAAGTTTTAAGAGCGTTAAAGTTAACAACCCACTGACTTGCCTATTTTGACAAATGGTCAAGATCTCGATTTAGTTTAGCCTCTGGGTCACTCTAGTTATTGATCTCTTCCAATAGTGACGTGTCATCAGAAAAAATATTAATATTATTTTCAATGTTTGTAATAATGTTATATACAAATATTACGTAAAGTAATGGACATTGTACAGAACCCTGAGGAAGCCCACAGGAAATAGGTTTGGCATCTAGTGCAGTACCATTAATACAGACCTTGATTTTTCTATCAGTCAGAAAGTCATTCAGCCAAGAATTGGTATCTCCAATACCAAATTGCTCCAACCTAAACATAAGACCTTTATGTCAAACTTTATCAAATGCTTTACACACATCAAGAAAGACCATACACGTCATTTCCGTTGTCAAGGTTTTGATATATGTTATGTACTATCTTCAGTAACAGATATATGATAGAGTCTCCTTGTTTGAATCCATAGTTGTTCGATATTAGAAGATCGTTACTGATACAATACTCATACAGGTGTTTATATACAACTTTCTCCAGTACTTTAGAAAGCGGAGGTTGTAGAGATACAAGTTTGAAATGTCATGTCTATCCCCTTTCTTAAACACTGGACTAACACGAGAGAGTTTCCATAAAGTGGGGAATACCCCAGACTGTAAAGAAAAATTAAATAGTTTAGTTAGAGATGGAGCAATACTTTCAGCACAATATTTGAGCATGAAGTTACTTACCATCATCACAACCATCTATACCATCACCACCAGAGGCTTTTCTTGTACTTAGGTTTCTAAGTAAACAAGTAACCTCCTTCTCACAGGTTTGTTTGCAAAGACGTCGTGAGTTGGTAAGATATATAAGGGGGGGGGGGGGGGGGTTGTGTAAATCTGGTACTGTTTGCGGTAGAATTGAATGGGAGGCAAAGAAACTGCAGAATTCGTAGGCTTTGTCGTTGTTGTTCGACACGTTTTTACCATCAAGATTAAGAGCAGGAATTGGGGGCTTTGCTTTTGGGCCCAGTAAAGATTTCATCACTGACCAATACGTTTTTGTATATAGTTAAGGGTCAGATAATTTAAGTTTTAAATTTGCCGAGAAACGCAGTATTGCATTACGTTTAGCAGTATTGGCTTCACGTCTAGAAATGTAGGAACGGAATTTGTCTTCCTCTGTTTTGGTACGTTTAAATTTTTTTAAAGCATCTGTTTTTGATCCGTATTTCAAAAAGACTTTGTCATTAATGTCAGCAAAGATTTACATCCATGGCGTAACAGATAGGAGATGGCGTAAAAGTCGGCACATTTGTAGTCCCAAACATGCCTTTTGCAAGTCTTAGGCCTCATATCGGGTGATTTGTAATGTACAATAGATAGTACAGTGGTCAATATTGGCAAGTGATGCCGCCACACCATAGTCATCTATATATCCAATACTGTCAGTAATAATTAGGTCTAATATATAACCACTTTCGTCGGTGTAGCCAGCGATACATCGATAAGTTGAAAGAGGTTGTTTCCCGTGATCAAGTAATACAAACTTAGTTTTAGTTCACTCTTGACGTGGAAGTCGTGCCATTTGATACATTTGTCATTGAAGTCTCCCAAAATTTACAAAATACGTCTGGATTTTCTGTTAAAACAGATGTGATAGAATCATGTAGCTTACTAATAGAGAGCTCCCGTTCATTACCAGATTGATTGGGCGGGCGATAACAGACAGCAATAAAAACTATGTTTTTCGTTACAATCCACATTCATCCACAACACAAGTTATTCCGATGGGAATTTTGTTCGCTCTGCGCGTGGAAATATCTGTGCCACATGTCAAAGAACTGAGGTTTTCTCCAGCCTTTTAATAAATCTCCGTCTTACTTGCGACATACAGTTCTTGAGTACATCAAATACATAAGTTTAAATATTGAGAAAGCCTTTTTAGCTGTAACGCCTCCACCAGACCTGACACGTGAGCGTGAATATCTTAAATGTCTGTATCTTAAATTCTAATTTTTCGTTACTTTGTCTCGAAAACCTAATATATCCGGCTGAAGCGTGGCATTTTATGTTGCTTATGAGTTATGTCTTTCAGCTCTAAAAGTGTACATCCCCCAGCCTGTTCACAGCACTAGAGATGGTATAATCAAAGCCGAGATTTAGAACGGTGGCTTTAACGCCTTTACAGATAACATATCAACTGCTTGAACATTAGATGTAGCGTTTATGTAGTTTGTCTGGCTGTTCTTATTCACGGGTTGTTTTTGTGTTTTCCTGTCAGTCTAGGCCGCCAATACCATCCGACCTACAACGGCACGCTTCTTTAGGTGAGCTGGCATCCTCTAGGCCACCCCCTACCAGACCATGAAGAACACAGGCGGTGTCTACTCTCTCCGCAGTGCGAGACAATTCTCTGTCAGGTGCAGGACCCAGCTGTGCCACATTGCGACCCAGAAATTCTTCCGCACATCTGTCCTTCTTCTACAAGTAAGAGCCGATTTATATAACATATCACCACTTGCCGCCCGGTTTTGCTCTTAATGCATTAAATTGAAGGTATACATTCAATTAATAGTTGTTATTTACATTGTAATAAACAGATAGTGATCATACGCCTAAATTTTTGAAATTGTGCAAAAGTTGACAAAATTCGCATTGTGCAAGTTTGCATATTATTAGAGAATATCATACAGAATGCAGAATTCATCTACTTAATTTTACAATTTTTACATAACCATAACTTAATTTTACATAACCATAACCATAACCATAACCTATTGATGAATAAAAAGAGCACCCCAACTACAGGATATTTCTGTTCATGGAATGCATGTACTGTGAAATTCTTTTGTTCTGTTTCCAGCTTCCACGACACCTATGATGAGGTATTCCAGCACACAGAACACACCACCAACTGTGACGACTGCTTCTCTCGTCCAGTCAGCTGAGAGCGCACAGGTGAAAAAGCCACCAAACAACCTACCTGCGCCTTCGGAAGGCCCACCTTCACCAGTCTTTCCGCCAGTTCTGTCACCGGTTCCTGTTGCACCTCTCCCAGGCATTTTCGTTCAGCCTATATTACCGGTAGGATCTGCGTATCCAGGTAACGCTCCGGTAGGACAGGGATCTCCGGAGAATATTCCTGCAGCACCACCATCATTAAGACGGATTGGTTCAGCTCCTATTTCAGAAAACATCACTCCTGTCCGGTTAAACCGCCTTCCCGTGCAGAACAACCCACCTTCAGGCAGGCCCAGCAGTTTTCCTAGCTCCCAACCGAATGACCAAAACTCCGGAACACTTAACCGAATCCCAGTCAACACTGATCTCAATGGCCAACATGGGAGGAACGCGGGAAACTCCCCACCAATCATGTCAGAGGGTCCACAGGAACCAAACGAAAGTCAGCAAGGTAATCAATCTGGTGATCGGCAGTCAAACAGAAATGTGCCAAATAAACCCCGTGTTCGATTCCACAAGCCATCTCAGCAGCATTTGCCTAAAACGGCGGGAAAGGCTACGTCCGCAAATGTATACACATCGACGGAGGCCGTCCTGTCAAACCTCAACATCTGGAAGAATTCTAATTCTGCACAAGAAAAGTCCACACGTCGACCATCAAACACTAGAAATGGGTCTGCTACACAAAAGCCAGATTCGTCGAGAGCCCAAAGTGAATTTGGGGCCGGCACGCAGGGAGGCTTCGTACAGGGTCAGGAGCCGTTCTTTACCCTCCATCGGAATGGAAACGTCTCTGGAGCACCAGGTGAGTCTGTTGCCTGACAGATCAAGTAATCTACTCTCCCAACTAGAACCACAAAACTACACGTAACCCAATATATGTTTGACATCATTCAATATATACATTTATTGTTAGATGTACGACAAATTTTCACCTGTAAGAATTAACGATACACATTTCCTGAAAGACGTTAATATGCGAAACATTGGGCTAAGACAAAGACTTCCTGCTTCGTGATCCGACACTTTTTTTAGCTGAGGTAAATAGAATGAAATTGAAAAGAAAGTGTCTCACCTTGAAGGCAACCATTCAAACGTTATATCTAAACTCAAGATGAATGAAGTCGGGTTTGGAATACCTTTAGAGGTATGTACCACTCCTTTCCCAGCCTCTGTAAGTTTATCTACAACAATTTCACAGGGGCAACGGAAATCTCAACGAAAGCCGGACCTATTGGGAACGCATCGAACGAGTGGGAGAAGTTAGACGAGAAGATTCTGGCCGGTGGTATTGTTGGCGGGGCGCTGTTGGCTCTGTTTATGGTCTGTCTGACCGTGTGCTGTGTGAAGAGGCGAAAAGACGGCAAAAGGTACTATACGTACACACTATATATTTTCGTTTAGAATTATCTAATTATGGTCATATTTTAACAGCGTTCCAAGCTATATCTTTAAGTGACATGACTCTCAATTTCATTTTAACAGTAGTGGGGCATCTACTACATCTAGTCACCGTGGACTACATCTTCAGTACAGTGGATTTCCTCTGGATAGTGACATGTTGGTATGTACAGAGCCTATACATAGTTTCGGCATTTAAAAAGACATATATACATTTATTGGTTTTTTTTATTTATCACCACCTTTTGCCAGATATCTGACAAACTTTCTGACTCAGCCACAGGTAATAATCGGACTCTGAATTTGTCTTATGCAAATCCGACGCGACGTCAGTGACCTCCACCTCCACCCAAATTTGTACAACCAATGATGTAAGCCAATTAAATAAATCTCATTAACCGAGGTTTCTAGCATGTACGATTTGCTGCGGAAAGACTTCACTATGTTTTTAATTGCTGTTTTAGAAGACATTTTGCAAATTTCATCATTTGATCAAACTTAGAATTTGCAGCCTTCGGGTTACAGTACCTTAATGAAATATGGCAAATGTTTGTTGGTTTGGTTTTTGCTAGAACGATCCTGTGTACAAGTCGAGTGTAAAGTCTGTCAACGGTCCACCACCGGTTCCCTATCGCCCGCCAGCTGCTCAGATTTCGTATGCGCCCAGCTTCCGAGAACCGACCAACAGCAACTTTGTTGGAGGTGGAGGAATATGTTTTGGGGAGGAGCAGTTGGAGTCGAACGGCTATGAGGAATTACCATGTGATGTGGAACCCTCTGCCAGGGAAGCGTATGAGGAGCTAGTGGAGGGTCAGAAGCAACCAACTTCTCGAACCCCATCTAATGTCAGTTCCATGTCTAAAACCCAACATCATAAATTGCGCAGTGTACCAACGCCCTATGACGTCAACCGCCAACGTATGCCCCCCGTTGTTAAACGAAATTCAAGTGCGGGCAACCTGAAATCAGTAAATTCTATGAGAAACTCCATGAGACCATTACCGGCCAGACCAACAGATTCTCTGCCTAGGACCCTAGAGGCAAGCCCTCGGGAAGCTTACGAGCCTTTGAGCTCTGTGGAAACCCCTCATGGATATGAAGTACCGATTACACCTGGCAATGGCGCAAATTTGGCTATGTTAGGAATGCTAAACTATCCTCATTCTACCTCAGCATATGACGTGGGGACCCTGTTCAGCCAGGGAAGTGGCCAGTCCGTCGCGATGGGAAATGACAGATCCTCTCCCAGAGGCTCTATCCAGATACCACAGCCCGACTATTTCGTATTAGAGCGCCAAGACGAGCTCTCTCCCGTTCCGACAATCTCCAACGGAGACTACGGTCCTGGAAGTCGACGCCAGAGTCTGACCTACTCGCCAGAGTCGGAAAACTCTTACGCGGAAGTAGGACACGAGTACCTTGACCTAGAGAGAGGCGATGGAGGCTGGCAGAGCAACTGCCTGCCTTCGGATATTCACTTGTGATCAGTGGCGTTTGAGGTCTTTCACGACCAATTACATTCTTGTGGCCGGATAACCTTTAAATGTGTTGTACATAATGACACTGAAGCGAACTTTTGTAACTGTTGTGCACTCATACAAATAAGACTGAATTAGAGTTTGACCTGAAAGTCGCCTAATTTTTTGTAGATGCCTACCATTAAAACAGCCTGTGGAGAAGACAGATTGTATGCTGACAATCTTGTCGATAGCCTTTGGATGTAGCTTTACTTTCTTTTACCGTCAAATATCATTCTTTAATGGCCCATTTTGTACGCCTATTACCTTCACGCCAGTTTCGGCGTTATGTATACATATGTAGTTGTGCGTGCGTGTGCGTGCGTGTGTGTATGATATATCCTAATCTTATATGCCTTTAACTACCAGATGGTCCATGGTTTCCTGAGACCGATATTTGCTATAAGTGCGCTTATATATCAACATATATCAGATCTAAGTGGAGTGCTATTATTATTCCTATATATAGTACTGGTTCATGTAGTTGTGAATGACCAAACAGGATTTGTTTGGTAGCAGCTTTTCACAAAAGACAAAATATGCTCGCCTATAGGTATTTTGTTTCACCATCGATTAATTCTGTACATAAAAAGTGTGCATACAGAGGTTCTTGACTACGTGAGCACCTTAATCGAACTGTAGATATTGAGAGCATGAATGGAACATATGGGGGAAAAGATAGTCAAACAGTGCAGCATGGTGATGGCCTTCATTTGTATATAGTTACTGATGCTTAGCTGCAGGGACATCCTAATATGACACATTACAGGGTCAATCATACTGTACAAACTTCGTAACCTTGTAAATACTGCCTTTGCAAATTCAGTCTGATATTTTTTCATATTTAACTCGGTTGAAATAAGGCTCGTCTCCTTTCAGTATACATTTATACGTTGTACAAAAGATACCTTGTCTAATAAACCATATTTATTACTTTGAAATACATCACTGTTTTTTTACTAAATATATGGTTAGACCGCGATTGACGAGGACTACACAACATCGCTTCCAGGCGAAGCCGAGATAAAATGTTGTGTTGTTGGAGTCAATCACGGGCTAACGTATTTAGCACATACCGTAGTTTTCAAGAGGCAAAGAACTCAACACTGAACAAGCTGTACCACAGAAAAAAAGAACTTTAATAGGCCATGGATATTGTAGGGAAATCCTGTCGACTGATTGGTTGCGCGTGGCGAAAAAAGACGATATATACTAACAAATTAGACAAACTTCTGTAACACAAGCAACTGTCGTGACCAAACTTAATGCATTATTATAATTTTTGATTAGTTGAGAGGCATATTCATGCCCATGTTTGCTATGATGATACGTACGTCATACACCGATAACCATACATCGTGCTACTTTACATATGTTATCAACTGTTGTACAAATCGAACCATTTCTTATGTCAGAGGAAATATCATTAACATGAACACCGAGTCTGTACTGAAATGACTGTCCACGAGCTGATGCAACGAGCGTCTCATCTGTGTAACCTGACTATTTTAAGTGGAGGATTCAAACAAAGATTTCATTGTCAAGACTACTCCCTTCTTCATCCGCCAACAGCAAAGCGCCCGATGCAATCAAATCGTCCAAGTCCATCTTTTCGATACTAACCGACGGCATGTCACTCTGAGCAAGGGTTGGGGTTCTTTTAACGCAAGGACTCTTTTCATCCCACAGGAACGACATAGCAGATGCTCTCTGTGATTTGGCTTGTGAAATACCCACATCGCAGTCTGAAATTGAGATACACTAAACTGTACTTGCCTTCGGTAAGGCGTCTCAGTGAAGCAGTAATAGATAAAGATTGGTGGAAATCCGTCCTGTGACGAGGAGGCACATTACGTGCACTCTAAGGATTCCTTCGTCGTCATATGACTGAAAAATTGTCAAGTATGATGTTAAAAACCCCAAGTACTCACTCACATTGCCCAAACATCCATTGCCCGAAATGAACACGCGGAGATGTAACAGTAACTCCTAATCCTTAAGGGCTTACATGGAACATATATTTATCGTGGTCGATCTGTTACGACACCGTTATTCAGTGGAGGGATACATGGTCGGCTTCCTTCAAACAGAGGGATAAATGGATGACCTCTCAAATAGAGAGATACATGAATGTTTTAGTCATATGGCGGGATACATGGATGGCTTCAGTGGCATGGAGGGATTCATGGATAACTTCAGTTGTATGGAAGGATACATGACTAGTTTCAGTAATATGGAGGGATACATGAATGACTTCAGTCATATGGAGGGATATGTGAAAGGCTTCAGTCATATGGAGAATACATGGATGCTTCGCCCATTTGGAGGGATACATGAATGGCTTCAGTCATATAGAGGATACATTAATCACTTCAGTCACATTGAGGGATATATGGATGGCCTCAGTCATATGGAGAATACATGGGTGGATTCAGTCATATGAAGGGATACATGGATGGCCTCAGTCATATGGAGGGATACATGAAAGGCTTCAGTCATATGGAGGGATACATGAAAGGCTTCAGTCATATGGGGGAATAATTGAAAGGCTTCAGTCGTATGAAGGTATATATGGATGTCTTCAGTCGTACTGAGAGATATATGATTTGCATGGAATACACGGCAGAATTGCTTCCAGAGTCGCTCGTGACTGGAAATGCGCAAAGAAATGTATGATTTTTACCAAGGCCTTTGAAGACATCATCCGTTAGGGTTGCATCGGATTTCCGCTCTGTGAATGATGGTGCCTTCCATGGGCTGGTATAAAAGTTATTGTCATCGTATCTGCATTAGAAATGAAGACATCCATATCTCGTATAAAACACCTAGTGACTGAAAGTAAACCACATATTTTATATTCCAACTGACGTTTTCTACACAAATGTTTGCAATAATAGGAATGGACTCGTATATAAAGAGGCGAGTTATGAATATAGTCGTATTAGTTCAAAGGAATTTAACATCAATAATCTTTCCTCAAACAGGGTAGAGTGAAAAGCTGGTAACCTGGAGATGTATATCCTTCATTTTATTTTTCACAATTTCCAACAAACAGCGACAATTTTAAACAATTTCATCCGTCTGTGAGAATCCGTGGAATTAGAATAAAAATAAACTTCACTTCAGTCTGCATGTAACTTTTTCACTAACTAGAGAAACCATTTCCCGCCTGACTAGTTCATAATCCATAACAGGGCTGTATAGCTTTGCCTCTTTTCAAAATATAAGGTACCCGTGTCCTGAGGCATTTTGTTTTTGTTGGAGTTGATCCCGTCTAACATTAAATGAGAAACTTTCGTGGAACATGTTTAATTGTAAAACTAAAGCTAGGTTTAAAAAGAAAAAGCAGCGCCAAGTTCGCCAGTTTAATTAAAACTTTTGCTGGGTCGTTCCGTACCGTTGCATCATCATCATAAGGGAAATAACCCAGGTAGTCGTACCGTACCGTTACATCAGCATCATAAGGGACATAACCCAGTTAGTCGTACCGTACCATTACATCAACATCATAAGGGAAATAACCCAGGTAGTCGTACCGTACCGTTACATCAGCATCATAAGGGACATAACCCAGGTAGTCGTACCTCACCGTTGCATGAGCATCATAAGGGAGCTAACCCAGGTAGTTGTACCGTACCATTACATCATCATCATAAGGGGCATAACCCAGGTAGTCGTACCTCAACGTTGCATCAGCATCATAAGAGAGCTAACCCAGGTAGTCGTACCGTACCATTACATCATCATCATAAGGGACATAACCCAGGTAGTAGTACCTCACCGTTGCATCAGCATCATAAGAGAGCTAACCCAGGTAGTCGTACCGTACCATTACATCATCATCATAAGGGACATAACCCAGGTAGTCGTACCGCAACGTTGCATCAGCATCATAAGAGAGCTAACCCAGGTAGTCGTACCGTACCATTACATCATCATCATAAGGGACATAACCCAGGTAGTAGTACCGTACCGTTGCATCAACATCATAAGGGACATTACCCTACCTAGGTAGGGTAATGCGATATGTTATCATAATGTTGTCATGATGCACTGTTAGCGTTGAACTAAAATACTACGCGTTAATTGTTGTCTCCTCATGTCCATTATGATCGGTATGCGCATGGAAGGCATGGAAGCTTTTTGCCATCTCATGTCCCATACCCCCATCGCTTTGCACCATGGTCAGATGATAACATGGTGAAACAATGGTACGATGATTTGCAAGGTTACAATACAGCGGACATGTAGAGAGAGTCCATTGACAATGTCTAGAGAGTTATAAGAGACAACATGCAAAACATGTCTTACCTATACAGATTTGGTGGAAATCTACAGACTTCAAAAGGTGAAAACACATCTTAATTACTCAACGATATAATGTAACTTATCATACCTGTGAAAATGCTGAAAAACTTCTTTTTTGATAATTTTAGATTCGTGGAAGACAGTTTGTGACAGATTATTATACTAGCTTGTGTAATGAGATAGTTGTTAAAGATTCAAAAGATACTAAACTGTTAGTTCACTGAATAGTTAAGCGATTAATCAGTCGGAAACCTTCAATAAACGGATCACAATATGACCAGTTTTGCTTACAAAAAGGGATAACGCCAGCCAGTTGGAAGGTCTATGTCATACATAAAACTGTTCTTTTCAAAAGAGGAAATGAACCGTGAGGTGCAGTTAGGATCAAGCACAATCCATGCACAGAAAGTTACACAACGTGTGCAAAGATTCGTGAAACAAAACTTTAGTTTGACTAGTTAGATTAAACTTGATTCTTCTCAATGCTTCTCACTCAGTGTTAACCAGGCTATATCTTAGTTGTTGTTTGGGCAGTTAGAAGTACCTCTTGCACATGCAGCTCACTTACTGTATATTACGAGACTCCCCTTCCATCTTAGCAGCATTGGGCAAAACACCATCAAAAACAGACATAGCAATGTGACTATAAGGAGGGCACCAATTAACGCCCAATATGTGTCGCATGTAACAGCAGGGGTTTCATCATTATTTATGTGATTTCCTACATCAGAAGTATGGCTTGTATCTGGCGAAGAGAAATTCAATTAGTTTAAACATTTAAATATGTGAATTTCTTCACAAGCCTGTTAAATAACTCTAGGGTGCAATACATTTCGTTCATTCATACATTCGTTATACTATTTCCGTGACTATATTATTCCCGTGATAAAAATAAAACATTTATATCTGAATAATTTTCGACATAGAAGAAACAAAGGCGTGGGATTTTAAGCTTTGTATTGTAGGTATGATTAGTAACTTGAGTAATTTTTCATTTCGGACATATTTGTCCACATAGGAGTAATGTTAAATCTTACTGTTAAGATTCGAATAGTCTGTTGTCGCATTGTAGTCATTGCCCATACCGCTACCAACTGAATACCGAACAATACATGTTGCATGTAAAACAATCTTGACTCCGTTATCATAATTAACTTTATCAAAGCACACTGTGTGAAGAGTGTTGATCTAAGACATATAAATCCACACTCGTCATGGTTTTCTCAAATAGTTTTCAGTTGGATACATATATTTACAAAATGCTGATAATATTATTCAGCTTGACCTTATGTAAGATCTAGTCCTGGCACCCATGTTAGGATCTGTATCGATATAAGCGTATAATTAAGTTTAACGTCAGATCTTTGTACAAAGATAAAGGCATATATAAATATCGCCACGATATGCATAAAATAGGGTCGTTCATTCCTATCCATTTATTTTTATGCAATAGAGCGCAGCATGCGATAGTAAAAGCAAACAGCTCCTGGGTTAAGAAGTGACACAGGCTGAGAATTGAGAAAGGAGCAGTGCCTTCGTGTCTTCAGGACTGACTATGGCATCTTTGGTTCCTGATTCTAGTTGAGTTCAAATACATGTGGTACGTTTCGACCAATGAAGTACTAGAAAGGATCCACTATGAGCAATCATGTTATCCCTCTTAAGTGTGCACCGCAGACTTGATTGAAATCACACAATCAGTCAACTTGGATGTCAGTAAATACAACAAGTGACTAAAGATTTGTGGTGAGAAATTTCATGGGATGGCTTAGTAAAAACTAACCTTTGATTTCTTCGAACTACCTGCAGTGCTGAATACTGTCCAGGGTTCTACCACAATGATGAACGGAGAGCCGTTAAAACTGTGGAAGAAATAAGGCGAGGGTCTGGTCCAAAACGAATCGTCGAGCCAGCGTTATGGTGTGATATCTAAAAAAGGTTCTTTGTATGACAGTCTGTGAATAGTCAGCTATTTTACGCAAAGGGAATCGTCTGTCTCTCTTTAATTCATTTATTTTGTTTATTTGAATGTTTTTTTATTCCGTGATCACTAACCGTTCACATATATGACGGCAGTAAGGTTTATCTAAGGGTGGAGAGATCGGAGAACCTGAAAAAGTAAATCATTCGGCTTCGCCAATTACCTGACAAACCCCTTGACATAAAGAAGCAGAAAAAACAGTTAGAGCTAGGTTCGATCGCGCGACCTCAACGGTGAATAAAAAGCGAGCCGGCAATTTAAGAATTTGAATCAGCGATGTTCGGAATAGGTTTGACCGGTGAAATAGAGCCACAATTAAGGTATTTTTATCATGCTCCTGTAGGAGTCATCTTCTAAATTAGTGTCACTCTTACACCAACCATGATCAAGGATTTAGGAGAAAATAGATGTGCATTAAACGGATAAAGACTAGATACTGATTTTCATGATGGCTTTATTATTCTCTGACAGTACTGCATATTTCTGCCGTTTCTGAACCAAATTCTCTTTGGCAGACATGGTCATTCAATACATTTTAAACTTATAAAGAACTGAAATTAAACCTCTAGTGTTTAATATGTCGACTTACAAAATTAATAAAATAAAACAAAACAGCCAAATCTTTTGAAATTACATATGGATTTGAACCTTGCACATCTGGAGTACTGGTGCAGCACTGCGTGATGGTCATACTACAACGTACGCCAAAATCGACGTCGCTCGAGATTAGGGGATAATGCACAGGCCTAAAGGAAATGCTTACTAACGGTGCCTTTGCCGCTTTGTTATATTTGTATTTCTTACAAAATATAAACCATGGAACCTGGAATCAAAACAATAGTGGACAGAGTGTAAGAACTTTTTTTGTTCTTATTTGTGCCAAAACCATAGAAATGATTTCATTTCCAGATTTCGTAATGAAAGGAAATTCCTCCTTTTTACATTTTTTCTCTAAATACACAACCATTTCCTCGCCTATTGCTAACTAAGTCTTCATCGTAATAGAAATTAATGTACCAGTCCCTAGGCTAATCGTTTACTTACTATATCTTCACAAAATACCTTCACATGAGTTTGTAGATTTTCATTTCTTTCTTTCTTAGTTTATGAACATTAAAATAAATTAGATCATGCGCTTGTGATAAGGAAATCTCCACTAAGAAGTCATTCCAAAGAAAGCATGCACTAATAATTGACCCAACATGATAATTCCATATAGTATTATGAATAGGAGGCTTACATGTGATATACTTACAATGCAAGACGACTGACAGTTATGCATTCGCCAATATACATCACATATAACACATTAAAGAATCATAGTAATACCTTCCTCAATTATTTTTGGTTAATTTGTTCAAAATTATAGGCACGTGAGGTTATTAAAACTATGTCGCAATTTTCCTTGCATTTGATGATTATGTACAATAATTTATCCATAATAAAAACAACTGGATTATAAATTTGAGTGAAAAATGCACAGGTCGGTTATAAACGTTACAAGATACAATCTGCTATATTCACAATCAGCGATATTTGAGATATGAGGTAATGACACGCAGTAAGTTCGGTAAATTCAAACTTCTGTTACAATTATATAAATGAATTTGAAAAACATAATATATTTTAAAAGCCGGAACATAAAACCCTCAGATTTCCCTCAGATTAAAATTTTATGTAGATGTGCAAGTTTTAGAAGCGATCTATAACACTCGCTTTGTAAATTGTGAAAACCAATACTCTTCAGGAAAAAAATATGTTTCAATTCATTACAATGAACCGCTCTGTAAACGTATGGAACACAGATTCGTGACGGATTGACGAGCTTCATAGCTGCTAGGGGTCAGCTTATAGTCCTCTTTGATGTTAGGGAGCAGCAGATTGATTAAATATATATCTTCAGTAGTAATGGATACACGGTCTTACTTTCATAGCTTTGGTGGTCAAAAACTTTTATATAAGTAAGGCTATATAAAAAGCAATAGCAACTACAGCGAAATAGCTCCTGGCATTGGAGGGCCAGCATATGCTGTGCCCCAACTTCCCCGCCACAACTGTTCAAATCAACGATATACAAAATACTCCACAGTAAACATTCAATGCTTTCCGCACTGTTTTGAAATTTAATATCAGATACGTCTAGATTCTTTACACTGAAGCTGTTGTTAGAGGATCCCGATCACAGGTGTTAACGTAGTCAGGAGTGTCCGACATTGGCTTTCTGCCTGTGGGATTGCGAATCACAGGTACCTCGTAGCCCTCAACGTCGATGGCCGCTTCTGGAAATGAAAAAAAAAAACAGCTACATCTTAACAGTGATTAATATAGAGTTGTGATCTAGTGTGAATCTTTATGTATGTTTACGCTCTAAAATAGGGAAACTGTGTTTAAATGATTTTTCATTTTGAAACGTTACAAAAAGTTGTGAAAATGTAAAAATACGCTGTCGATATCTAGACTTTCTAAGAGAAAGTACCGTAAGCATTCTGTTATATCATAGGTAGTTCAAAGTAAGCCAATTAAGTGTTGTGCAATGTAAGCCCAGTGTTGAGTGAAGTAAACCAACTGTTTTGTGATGTAAGCCAAGTGTTGTGTAATGTAAGCCAATTCCTTTGTGATGTAAGCCAAGTGTTGTGTAATGTCAGCTAATTCCTTTGTGATGTAAGCCAAGTGTTGTCTGTTGTAGGACAAGTTTGGTATGATATAAGCCAAGTGCTGTGTGATGTAAGCCAAGTCTTGTGTAATGTAAGCCAATTCCTTTGTGATGTAAGCCAAGTGTTGTGTAATGTCAGCTAATTCCTTTGTGATGTAAGCCAAGTGTTGTGTGATGTAAGCCAAGTGTTGTGTGAAGTAAGCCAAGTCTTGTGTGATGTAAGGCAAGTCTTGTGTGATGTAAGCCAAGTCTTCTGTAATGTAAGCCAATTCTTTTGTGATGTAAGCCAAGTGTTGTGTAATGTCAGCTAATTCCTTTGTGATGTAAGACAAGTGTTGTCTGTTGTAGGACAAGGTTGGTATGATATAAGCCAAGTGCTGTGTGATGTAAGCCAAGTCTTGTGTAATGTAAACCAAATGTTGTGCAATATCAGCAAAGTGTTGTGTAATGTAGGCCAAGTCTTGTCTGATGTAAGACAAGTCTTGTCTGATGTAAGCCAAGTCTTTTGTGATGTAAGCCAAGTCTTGTGTGATGTAAGCCAAGTGATGTCTGATGTAAACCAAGTCTTGTGTGATGTAAGCCAAGTGATGTCTGATGTAAACCAAGTCTTGTGTGATGTAGGACAAGTTTGGTTTGATGTAAGCTAAGTCTTGTGTGATTTAAGCCAAGTGTTTTGTGATGTAAGCCAAGTCTTGTGTGATATAAGCCAAGTCTTGTGTGGTGTAAGCCAAGTCTTGTGTCATGTAAGCCAAGTCTTGTGTAATGTAAGCCAAGTCTTATGTGGTGTAAGACAAGTCTTGTGTCATGTAAGCCAAGTCTTGTGTCATGTAAGCCAAGTCTTGTGTCATGTAAGCCAAGTCTTGTGTTATGTAAGCCAAGTCTTGTGTCATGTAAGCCAAGTCTTGTGTCATGTAAGCCAAGTCTTGTGTGATATTAGTATGTAGTGTCTTGTGAGACTTCAGATATAATGTGTCTGAGAGTAGTTGTGTAGTGAGTACCTGTGAATGCGTTCTATAAATGTAGACGTCCTTAAACAGTACAGTTTAAACCTTGAGATGCGTTGTGCATAGTGTACCTTAAAATGCATCATACAGTTCAAACCCTGAAATGCGTTGAGCAGTGTGCACCTGTACATGCATCCTACAGTTTGCACCCTGATATGCGTGTGTGTATAGTGTATCTTAAAGTGCATCCCACAGTGTAAACTCTGATATGCGTAGTGTAGTGTATACCTTCAAATGCGTCCTACAGTTTGAAGCCTGAGATTCGTTGTGAAGTGTATACCTTCAAATGTAGTCTACAGTTTGAATCTTGAGATGACTTATGTATTGTACACCTTCAAATGGGTTTTCACCAGATATGTATGTAGATGTATGTAGAATAACTAACCAGACTACAGAGTCAAGGTCAAAGGTAATATATATTACCCTGTTTAAAAGATGTTTATATATTTAATATTTACACCATGATTTTGGGGGGGAGAAAATCGCCACAAGCCCATAAAATTATGCTTGTAAACTGTCATATATGGCGCTACGAGAAACATTTCATACGAACCTCTAAATGGCTCCATCGGGAACATGGCCATAGTACTGGCAAATAATTCATCAATATCGGCATATGTCCCAGCTACAGAGGCTGTGGAAAATAATAACCTTTTTGTAATCGATGTGGATGGATTTTATAGGGGTTCCTGCATCATGCCAGAGAGCATGTGAAAACAACGAAAAGCATTATGTCAACAAAGTGTGTGTACTTCATATATCGATAAAAGAGATTTCTATTCGGTTGAGTGGTCATTCACAACAACGAACAGTTTTAGGGGTGAAAATGTGGATACTAGACCTATCTGGAGAACCAACTACTACGATTTTTACTTGTACAAAGGATGATTAAATCAGACAAAACCCAAGATTCAGCGACAACACTTTTGAAAGATAAGTAAAGTACCCAATTCTCGGGGACGTTGTTACTTACCTCTAGGAGTGCTAAGCCGTGGTCTGGACTGAGTTGACGAAGCAGACGTCGATTGCAAGTTCACCATCTCCGATACAGCCTGCTTACGATCTGAAACAAAACTATCATTCTTGTAGTCCTACAGAGATTACTACTAAAAATTACAACATTTTCTCACGTATACCTAAGGAGAAACGCCCTTGCATGAAAAAGTGCTCATCGAGACATATTCTGTTTTATAAAATAATTCACATGTTAGGCATCGTATAAATATTTATCTTTATGTTAGTAATACCAATTTTTTACCTGTGTCAACCTAAAATCCGTATAAAATTAATGAGGCACCAGCTCTAGTCTTGGATATTTTTACAGCGTGATGAGAATATACATCCGACTTACCATTTTTACGTCTGAGTTTTATGTACAAGATAGCTATCCAGATGCTACCAATACCAACAAGTATTACCACTGCAACCACTACTAGCCAAAACAGAGGGAATTCATCGGAGCTAACTGCAGTCTTCATCTCTGAAGTCAAAGGATATGCAAATTGAGTTCGACTTGTACCTTGTGTTCCACTGATTAGTTTAACGTAATATAAGTGTAATGTAAAGTTCTCCAAAAAACGAATGGCTCTTTTTAACACGATATATTAGTAGTTTATTTTTCCGTCATCATGAGACCTAACTACACGTACACCTGTATTGTTCCTGTTTGTGGGAAGGGTTTTACAGTATCTTCCAATGACGAGGTTTCTGTCCTAATGACAAGGATAAAGATGTCATAATTGCCAGATTTCATCTGTAAGTGGCAATGTTTCAATGATATTTCGTGTCTTAATGACAATTAACGATTCATGTCTTTATTCAAGGCGTCATGCTTTGATGAAAAGATTTCTTTTGTCAGTGGCAATGTTGCACATTATAATGAAAAGGGTTTATGTATCTATGCCCAGGATTCTTGTCTTAAAGAGGTTTCATGTTTTAGTGAAAATATTTTGTGTCACAACGACACGATTTCTCTATTAATGACAAGGTTTCATGCCACTATGCCCAAATTTAATGTTTAATGCTTCAGTGTCAAATTGTAGGGTCTCAATGGCAACGTTTCATGTCTCAGTGGCAACGTTTCATGTATTAACGGCAGTGTTAAATGTCAATAATTCTTGTCATAATATCAATGTTTCAAGTCCCAGTGACAAGGTTTCATTCCTTAAGAACAAGATTTCCATGACTCTGTGACCAGGATTTATATCTTACTGACAAAGTTCCATGTCTCAATGCCTTGATGAAATTGTTTATGTCTTAATAACACTGTTTCTCGTCATAATAACAAGCTTTCGTGTCTTAAGGATAAGTTTCTCGCCATAATAACAAGGTCTCAGCTACCAAGGACAAGGTTTTTAGCCATGATAACACGGTTTTCGCCATAATTACATGGTTTCGAGTCTTAAGGACAAGATTTCATGTCTTAAGGATAAGGTTTCTCGCCATAATAACACGGTGTCTTCTTGTCATAAAATGCTAAGGCATCACCAAGCGAAATGGCTTTGTCATCACTTTGAAGGCCGCACTAATGCCTCGGGGTCTCATGGTTAGATTGATGTTTTTCATACTGTTGTTAACTTTTGAACCATGACTTTGTAATACCATCTACTTGGATGAAGCTCTCTCTATGAACCCTTTGTAAAAATGAGCGGTCGACGAGGGATGAGAGAAGGGTTACAGGTAGAGAGAGTTGAATGTAAATATACAAACTAATAATATTCTCTTTCTACTTACTGACAGTAATGTTTACAGATTTCTCCCCCTCATCGTTCACAACTGTCACCTTGAAGAGACCAGCGTCTTCTTCTCGCACATCCGGTATTACCAATGTAGTAAAATTCCCACAAAAACTGCCATCCTTCCCCTCTGACCTGAATCGGACGACCGCTTTATCCTCACTGTGGAGTTTCCTGGAAATCGGTGTCCACTGGTGATCAGCGAGTCGTTCCCATTTAACCGTTGTGAACAATGGGTAGGTGAAGAAAAAGACAGCCATTTTTATTCTGTGATGTTGCTTTGCTTCTACAATGTGGTGTTTCTTCTCAAATATTGGGGGACCTAAATAAATGAATTTTGTAAACAGTTATACATATGCAGTGTAACTAGGAAACGGAAAGACTTATTTTGACGCCATATTTTAGTGCATAATTATGTCACCATCAGGAGAACCGAAATGTTGGCATACTAAGTCAAAATTGGTCTTTCCGTTTCTGGAGATACACTACTCCAGTGTCAGGTTAGCATAACCAGTAGAGCAGAAGTTTTCAGAAGCCATTTTCCCGTCTTAAAGTATATGTGTTAAATGCCAATTAGCACATGGTCTAAACTGTTTTAGTTTAACTTTGCCCTGGCCTTACTGTTTCCTTTGATCCTTCAAGTTCAGATAAATTGGTAGGGCTACACGATAAAAGAAGCCTATGCATTTAACTAACAATGCGAACTACATACTTTGTTTAAATGCAATATAGTATGCATAATATTACATATACGTTTTCAAAAAATCACAAATTAATGTGGATTAATTCGACAACAAAACAGGGAAAAGGTCAATAGTCCAAATTATGCATATATACATCAGGCGTTAATCCTGCATCGTCAGATACTACCATGAGATAACTCACCTCGCGTTTTGATCTTGGATGTTGTTGTCACCTTGTTTCCGAAGTGATTCCAGGCTGTGCAAGATAAGAGTTCGCCATGGTGGTGTAGTGTTATTTTGAGTGAGATATAGTTGAAACAGGTGTAGTTGTTGCAGGATGTATTGTTGTTTGACTCAGATGCATAGGACTGCACAGGTTTCCCACCCAGTTTCCACTGGAAGTTGGGAGGGGGAAACACGTCCTTTGCTTCGCACGTCACATTGGCAACCTCTTCCCTGCAGAGGTCAATGACAGACGCGCCACGATGACTAGGTGACGCGTAGAGGGTAACATCAGCTACAAAGGAAGCACATATACAAACTGGGTGTAAGTGGGTCATGACGTTTGGAAAAGACAGTTTTCTTACAGGAAAAGTGTGAATCTAGGAGTTAAAACAGACATCTGTGTACCACCCGTCGCTCTAATAGACGTTCCAGATCAATGATCGCAAGGCCAATTACCAATATATCGTTCAACCCAAACCATCAAAGAGATAAGACAGCTGACCAAAGATTCAGGCGAATAACGTTTCCTGTAAAGTAAATCATCTTTACCATCTGATATACACACAAGAAGGGTCCAAATTTGAAGTTAGGTTCACCTCTAAAGCTATGACGTTAATTACCCGCAATCTGCAAATGGTCGTGGGTTTCCCTCACCATCATGCTGGCCGCCGTCGTACAAGTAAAATATTCTTGAGAATGACGTAAAACACACACAAAAAAAATAAACAAATAAAAATGTTCTTGCCAGGAGCCAATACATGAGAAAGAATGTTACCAGCTGGACTGAGCACAGGAATAACCGACGGTTTTGTTTTTATCTGAAAGGGCTCCATATACATGGACCGTATAATTGACTTACTTGGTGTAAGTATAACCTCGGATGCTGCACTAACTGGCGGCCACATTTCAATATTCTGAGCTAAACACTTTATGGTATTTCCCGCCAAGCCGGGAGTCAGTTTGACATCGATGGCACTAGTGTAGTTGCACTCGCCCTCTGGCATGAGACTTCCGTTGCCTATTGATATGCCATTACTGTCTTCCCACAGGACACGAGGTTCCGGGTTAGAGCATGGAACATTACAGGCCAAGCTTACAACGTCGCCTAACCTGCCAGCCACGGAGACTAGGGGTACACCGGTTTTATCTGTCAGCCATACTCTCTTAGGAGTTTCTTCAATACAAAAACAGTAGTTTATTCACACTGATGGTTGCCCCCATTTTGTTGATAGCTTAAGATACATACAGAAACTGTATTAATGTTTTTCGGTTCAATCAATTATTGAACTTATTCAGTGATGTTATTAAAATTATTTTAATCCTGTACATTTGTATGAGATAGATACAGACTAGCATAAATGAAAATCATATTAGTATACACCTTAAAGGAAAAAATGGCGCAAATACGCAGAAAGCCATATAACTTCCATTTTCAAGCAAAGAAATAACGGGAGGAGCAGGTACAGCGATATGAATCATGACTTGGCTGTATGTACGTGACATGCGTCATATGTATGCATATAGTATACAGACTAGGAATCATTTACATGAAAATAACGAGAAGGGAGGAAAGTAAGGAAGGTCACCGCGCCGACATCACCCGATTCTTCCGGTCTATAGCTTTAATAAAAAACAGATTTCAGTAAAACTTTTGTCGTCTTGTTTATTAACAATGTAAGACTGGGCTGTTGTGGTTTAATGAAGTACTGTAAAACAGCGTCTCGATTTTTCTCAAACTGGTTGTGCATTAATATCCTATACAGAAAACCTGTAATTAGAAACTGGACTCACCGTATATATTGAAGGATTCGTTGTGTAGTGTTTCGTTAGTGTCTTGGTCCATGCACAGGTAACAGCCTTTATCTTTGTGATACGACACATTTTCGATTTGCAGGGTGTTCTGTTCCCAGCATTCAATTGCGGGGTCGTCATCACCACATTGTTCCTTCTTACACCATTCAACAGAGGCAGAGGTATTCGAACTAACACAGTCCATCTTCAGACCAATTCCACCAAGGACATCTCTGGCCCAAACGCCTGCAATAGGAACGCACTCAGTTTATATTTCTAATACTTGAAAGGTCAGCATATGTGTTCTCTTTTATAGCTATGCAATTATCACAATATTCAAACGGACATCTAAGGCATTTTGAATGACAATGTCCGCACGAGGACATTAGTGGCTAAGCTATTTTAGCCTAAATTACAAGCCACATATATCTAAGCTGTTGAATGGTGAAAGTTGTATAGTGGTGACAGTGATGTAAAGGTAATACATACTCCAAGATTTGCCTACGACTTAAAAGAGTTTTGAAACACTGATTGGAAAATACTGCCACACAGACATTATAGGTTGATAATATACTTTTTTTTGCATGTACGATATTATATTACACTTAATTAAATGCATCAGAATTTTGTCTGTTCCACTGGAGGTTACCATGGTGGGGAAAATCTATAACACTGCGAGGGTGATTTCTTGATATATTGCAGATAAACGTGCAGGCTACTGTTGGTGGTATGTCATGGTGTGCTCCGGTAACCTAAAGGAAGAGTTAATGCAACGGTGCATACGCTGTATGGTTTGTGCACATTCAGCTGTTTTATTCAACCTGGCAACAGTAACATCCATAAACAGAAAAATATCACTTAACGGAAGGGGAAGGTCAACGGCTTGTGAGGAAAACGGGAACCCTAAAAGTCCTGAAAAGTGTGCACCTATATATAAATGTATGCTTGTCAATTTACAATAAACAATTTTATTCCGATAAACTTGTACCAACTTGGTCTCAGGATTCGACAGAACTGAAAGAATGAAGAAAATGATTCCGGAGCATACTTACTTAGCAGGACGTCCACTAAACGTGGTTGTTGTCATGAAAAATTGCATGATGTTCATTATACCTACAACATTTATATAGTGTACAACATTCACCGCATGTCACGAAAAAGTAATGTGTGGCACGATATTAAGGGCTTACCTGTTCCAACCATCAGTACAAATACACACCACAGTGTCAGTAAAGGCGTAAAGTGCGTCATGGAGAACCATCAATTGCTCTGTGTAGACAACAACAGGTACAACTAAAATGTGTCCTCAAATCATTCTACGGCCAAACCAGGGGTGGAGAAATCCGCGGCTAATACAAGCTTCAAAGTTTAATGAAAAATTTCCCTGTGTCAGAAATTTAATGGGGTAAACAAGGAAGCAGGATTTAGTGTCTCTTTCACATGTAAATGGTTTATAGATAAATTAACCCTGATTAGCCCTGTGGTACACTAGTAGTGTACTACATGACTGTTTATAGTGGGGTAAACATAGATAAAAATGGTACGGCTATAGTCTCATATTGCCTGTAGTGTGTCATGTAGATAATTGTTACAGCTGCATGACCCCGGATAAAAAAAATTGGCTCAATTACTTCAGCTTAAAATAAACATTCTACGGTGAATATGGGCATTATTCTTTATTCGCACACCATTGCGAAAATTGTCCAATTTTCCAGCCTGAAGTGGAATATCTCAACCCAAGTTGTTTTTTACCATATTGACATTTTTCAAGTAAGACGTTGAGAACAGTTGCCTCAGAGTTGGAGAGTTGGGAAATAGACGGAAGTAGTAGAGACCGATGCCACCTACAGTATATCATAATATTCAACCCTCGTCACGTCAATAACCAACCCGTACGCAGAAATTCCAGTCTTTGATTGCAGGAACAGTCTGAAAACAACACACCTAACTATACTACTGTGGGAGAGTGTAAATGTGTCTAAAACAATATAGTCATATATAGGGCTTCTAACCTTTGCTTACTTTCGAGAAATCATCGTTTCATCGTCAAGCAGAAAATGTGTCACAGTCAACTATTAATTTTAAAAATACACATACATTATGATGTTCTTAAATCCACTGACCATGAATGCCATGCATAGACGTGGACTAGGGTAAAAGAGAAAATTTATACCAGACCTGTGAAACCTGCCACTTTTATTTCCCTAAACAAAGTCATGTATTACATACCGGCAGTGATAATGCACTGCATATGGATCACTGCTAATTGTTTCATAAACATATATACATGTACCAATGTTATGCGCAATTCACTTACGTTGCTTCCTGCTGAGGAAGTACCAATGTCATCCCCAGTATACATCGCTGACTTCTGTTAAATGGGACGACAATTAAAGAATTTATGTAACATTCAAAAATAGCATTATTTTCGCTGCTTGTGCTAATCAGAACTTTTCTATGGTCAAAATAAAGTCACTGTAATTTTTTTGACATAACAACTCCATACACTTGCGGCAGCCGTAACTTTACGCCCATCATTCATGTAACTTAGCCTTTTTAGAGGAGGGTACGGGGGGGGGGTGTTGGTGGAGTGTTGTTGTTGTGGTTTTTGATCAGTAAGTCCGTTCTTCGCTGTTTATCCTTTTGGGGTTGCCCTGGTGTTAGCATGTCCTGGTCCATTGGCTATTGTCCACATGAGATGGCTGCTCACGTAATGTATTTGGACACGGAATTTTGGTATGCCACATGAAATAACATGTACCGGTATCGTTTGTAGACTGCATCCTTCGAACCGAAATCACAACAGGACAGATATTGAAATATTCCCTATTAACGAAAACACTAAAACCTGCAATATGGTCAATGACTTGATTAATTTATATGAATGGATATATGTCAATATTTAAAGCCACTGCTTACTTGTTTGGTGCCTATTTCTTCGACTTATTATTGTCATTATAAATCACATTGTAAGAGTAACTGTAAATTGTAATAGATATAGATTTGTTACTTCTCAGGTATTGGAGTAAATAATTTATAATTGTCAATATGAAATTTAAATATCTGGAAGAATATCCAATGATTTCCGTTGGGTGTTTGTGAGGTTTTTTTCCCGCTTTGTCAGTGTGTCTGATAGACTCAGGCAAGGTGGTGTTTTCTCCCTTTACCTATTTCCTATATGTCTTATGTATACATATGCCGTACTTAAGCTATTGTATTGCGTGTTTACAGATCACATTATTTACACGGATATCATATGTGCATTTGTCCACCCACTATATCCTTGTTGCCTTGTAAAATCTGTGACTGATTCCCACGACAATGCATTTACCATCAAGTGATTGGTTGAAGTTTTATCTCCGTGCTAAGAATATTTCACTTACTCGAGAAAGATTATTGCCTAGGGAGCTTGGTGTGTTTATATTAAACCAACGTCTCGCATGTAGCACGTAAATGACGAATTTCCCCACAAGTGACGCACACATGCTTCACCTACAGACTTATCTCAATGCGCATGACAGGCAGTCCCCAACAAACTTTAAAGAACGATCACCAGAACAGTATTAAGGGGTTGATTTATCTTGATCCAGTCTTTCTTCTGATCTTAATTAAACAGATGAAATAATCTTAACTACACAATAAAGTTCACTTATAAAACATCTTTATTGTCAGGAAAGGATAAACATAAAAAACGTTGTTAAGTGAAGTATAGGTTCAATATGAAAACAGTTCCAAGCAGAAGTATTGCCCGAGGCAAGATAGGTGCAGCACTGACTTCTGGATTACACACAAGGGCTCATTCCTTGTTGTTCGCCAGTGCAATGACATCATTGCTGGCGTACCACAACGGGTGGCAAGCTGCGTTGCATCTATGATAAAAGTAAAAACAGAAACTAGCAACGAAATGTTCCTCATTTAAGTATTTATCTAAAAAAATTCAATGTTAAAATCGGGCTCTACTTGTTTAAACTTTTTTGCACTAGACCCTATTTGGAGTCAGACTGTCCCTTCAGTCTAAATCTTTCTTGTATATTAAACGAAGTCTTTTTGACATTAACACCTAAATCAACGCCTATTAAAAACACCAAGTGCACAGTTTAAGAAATTGTATAAATAGATTAGAGTAAGATACCATGATACTGAGAGTATTTAAATAATACAGCCTTCTTCCCTATAAACTGAGAGTTTAAAATTCGACCATTTCCAGTTATAAACCACATTGCTGTGTGTTTTCTCTCTCTCTCTCTCTCTCTCTCTCTCTCTCTCTCTCTCTCTCTCTCTCTCTCTGTGTAAGTGATTACAAAAGTTCCTAGCCCATGGCGTAGATTGAACCTGTACGCCTGCAATGTGCATCCTAACGACTTGAAGACAAGGGTTATAACTACTTATATACACCAGCCTTTCCCGTTATCCGATTTCTAAAGCAGCACCCTAATAATACATACTGGTACTAATATAGTATCTAAGTTAAGACTAGATAAAGTCGGCTCTTAAAAGTGAAAGATCACATATAAACTGCTGAACTTGTAATTCTATCATTCGTGCCAACATTAAACTAAATGGATTTTAACCATATCTCACAGATTTGTTTACTTCCACAAAATGGAATATCTATCTCAAAATATGGCCTAATGAATTATCGTTCTTACACCTCGCACGAATAGGAACTATCCTGCCATATTATATTTATTTAATTTTTTAATTTGTGTTTACTACCATACTCCAGTAATTTTTAAATGTACGACACTGGCAATGCCTATGGCTGGTGGAACCCAACTAGAGTGCCAGGAGTAAAACACCGATCTCCGCCAATTTCCTGGCAAAACCTCCTGCCTTAAAGACCAGCCGAAGTTATATTCAATCCGGTGACGCCTGATCAGAAGCAGGTCGAGTGCTTGAGAATAACGCTTAAGTCGACTGCACCAGCGAGGGCTCCAACGTTCCATTTTAAATAATTCTGGAAAGGTGATTAAAAGGCAGTTCAATATATGGAACAAGTCAAAACGTTAGGCCTATGCTGTATTACTTACGTCTGATCGTCGGGTACCCATGTAGCCACTCCATGTGCACCTGCAATACCGAGCGTGAAAACATGTCACCAAAGAGGCGTACATAGTTTTTGACACAACTTATGCAAATATAAAAGTGTAAGGCAGAAGTAGGAAAGTGTGACTAGTGAACAGTGGAACGTAGCAGGTATAATGCATTTCAAAGAATGATAAAAAAATTCAAATAATCAATTAACTGTGTCAACTTTTTATTTATTTATGAGGATTTGGCTCGAACAGGGGCAATTTGTGAAGTGAGATCAGAATTTTTTCTGTTCCTATCTTTTGAAAATAATTTATGCATATATGGACTCGCTTGGAATTATACTTCTACTTGAACCTTTATAAGGGTATTTAAAATATAGTTCAATGACCTTGTGATCTGATGTTGTCGTAGAACTACACATATGTATCCAAGACAATTTGATGTCACAATTACGTGCAGCACGAAGAGCCTATCCGTTATATGACGACGGTCTATATCTAAGTAAGATAAACGCGTGGGTGTTGTCACATTATGTATGTAAAGCTTTGAGATCATATCAGAATATATGGACTTTGGCGTGGTTGTCAAAATGGATAATTTGAAAAAGCCTACACTGTAAGAATTGAATGCAAATTTACAGCCTGATGCACTGTATATTGTTACAGTAAATCAGTAAATGTTGTAAATATTTTACACCATTTTCCAGCGCAATTCTGCACCTATATCTGTAAGTTTACTTTAGACGATGTGCATTTAGAGCATTGTCTGTAAAACTGTAGCGGTCTTCCCATTGACAGTGCACTTTTTGCTGTAAATGTACACTGGTTTTCTTGTTAGATATGTTAATTTTCTTAATTTGCAATGGAGTAAACCGATTGTTTACAATGGTATATATGGAAATATACTACTATTTTGGGTGTTAATATTAAACAGCACATGTTGTAAAGCTACAGTGAAAAGAACTGGTCACAAAATTGCTAGCACTTTTCACTGGAAAATTACAGTGTAATTTGTTACGGTGTAATACTTACCGTCGTGGGTTTCCTCAAAAGGTTGATGAACACCGAGCAATTCAATCTGGCGTTCATCTAAAACTATATACAAAGAGCACAAGCTTATCTATTTGTTTATTTGTTTGATTGGTGTTTTATGCCGTAACCAAGAATATTTAACTTATACGATTCGGTCAGCTCTTATTTACAAAATATGAAAAGAAACTATACACATGGAGAATACAATTACACAGGGCAGGCTCAACAGTAGGTGAGTTGCCAAGTGTTCTCACTTAACCGGTGAAATCCGGCCTCTTGTCAACTTACTTGTCAAGTTAATATACTCACGACAAGGTACAGACGTATAATCCGTCGCGGTGGACAATTCTGTAGCCACAAGTTGCCTGCATAAGGAAAATTGGATAGGCATCTACAATCATACCTTTTCATGTATGTGCAGAAGCGAATAGCAGTCGGCGATAGCCTAGCGAACATGATGGCAAGTGGGCATAGATTAGCCCTACAGCGCCATCTATGTCCAATAATTATTGTTTTATTCAATTTTTTTTTAAAAACACCAAATCCAGAGAATATGACCACAGAAACGTGTTAGGCAACATATAGGTAAAAAAATAAGCTTATAACTTGGAGGCATACGGTTATGTAGCACTCGCTGTGCCGCTGCGAAAGCAGTTCACCAGTAAATCTCAATTGCCGGAGGTAAACTGCTACTGCTCCCCCTTTGCGTGCCGCGTCTCTTGATGCCTCAGTGTGTGGTGCGTTCTCAGGTGTCGCCCCGGCCATACCATGCGGCAAAGCCTTCTCCACGGATGCCATACCTACACCTTGCTGTTGGTCTCACTGCTGACAAACTAGGAGTAGGCAAAGTGGACTTTGACACGCATGTGAGTGGGCTTAGAAGAGCCCTACAGTGCCATCTATGATGTCCAATAATTATTGTTTTATTTAAATTTACATAGAAAAGGCACCAAATGCTGAGAATATGACCACAGAAACGTGTTAGGCAACATATAGGTAAAAATAAGCTGATAACTTGGAGGCATACGGTTATGTAGCACTCACTGTGCCACTGCGAAAGCAGTTCACCAGTAAATCTCAAGTACCGAAAATTGAACCATTCCTGGTACGAAATACGGCATATGTTTATACTACGGCCTTTGTGTCTAACTTTACATTGTACAAAAACATCACATGAGTTCTGCAAAAAACACCTAGGCTATCTAGAAAGCTGAAAATGACACAAATCCAACGAATACACTACCGCTGACATCGATTTGACAACAGGCTTTGTCCTGTGTAATATTTTTTTTTGCGAGACGAATTTCTTCACCCACCCTGTTTGCAACCAGGGAAATCATGTGGTTTCTAGCTTCTGGATTGTCTTATAGAACAGCCTATCATGTCACACAACTATCTACAGGTATCGGCAGTCATACTTTTTCCTGTATGTGCAGAAGCGAATAGCGGCGGGTGATGACCTAGCGAGCATGATGGCAAGTGGGCATAGAAGAGCCCTACAGCGCCATCTATGATGTCCAATAATTATTGTTTTATTCAATTTTACATTTAAAAAAACACCAAATCCAGAGAATATGACCACAGAAACGTGTTAGGCAACATATAGGTAAAAAAATAAGCTTATAACTTGGAGGCATACGGTTATGTAGCACTCACTGTGCCACTGCGAAAGCAGTTCACCAGTAAATCTCAATTACCGAACCATTCATGGTGCGAAATACGGCAAGTGTTTATACTACAGTAAGTGTTCGGCTATACCAACTGAGAAAGAAAAGTCTTTTTTTAGAAGTGATGCGTCCGCATTAGAACGGTAGTACCGCGTAGCCGTGTGGTACAAACCGTTCGGCTTTTACCAAACAACGTGTGGTGTGTGGGAATTTCCGAGACAATTCAATAGTATAAATGATGTGTTTCCGGAAGTTGATGAGACTATTTATTGACAAATTAATTATGATGTAATGAAGAGATAAAGAGCCTTGAATTGTTGTTTTAAGTTTTGCGCCACCCTGAAGATTATTTCAAAAATATGGCGGACTGACACTACTGTCAGAACAGCAGGCAAAATACAAAAAGACATTCCTTAAACACTCTTGTGAAATCCATAGTAATAAATCCAGCTGTATTCCATATCGAATATAATACCACAGCAACATGTTTTATGCAGCAAGTCTTTGTTTACTGATCACCTGTTTAATCCGCCACACAAACTTCCAAGAATGACCGGTGGTACGAGATACATGCATGATTTTTCGCAGCTCTGAACCCAAGCCAGCTTCCTTACCATATCACAATATAAACTGCCATACACTTAGTTGTTGACATTCACCTCAGCGGTAATATTTAATTGGGTAAACGGGCTTCTCTGCGGAAAAAAACTTATATAAGCAGTCTTAATTCCTTATCCATTGTGCGTTATCAGGAACAAACCATAGCAACACTGATTTGGTGTGTCCGCAGCCATCTGCATGTGTGTGCCCTGTGTCTACCTCATTTCAATACGAGAAGAGAAATGCGTTATCAAGTGAAAGTCTCCAAAGTCAGATAATCAGTATATGGGTGGTGATTTATCCCTGAAATTCATGAATATTTCCGTTAACACAGAATTAATTGAAATTCAAGAATATATTTCAGCTTTTAGAGTATTATAATAATGAAGTCAACGCATCACCACGTAAATATAACAGCAATAACAGTAATACGCTGATTATAGTTTCAATCAGAGAAACCCCTCGCAACTGCTGACTCTTGAAAAATCATTGCCAATTACATTTTTTCATGATTCAACAGCCATTCGAAGTTTTTGCACTACCTAAAGAGCAATTTTGTCCGTTTTTGCAAGCCACAGTTTTGACTTTCTGAAATTCATTTCACGAGGTACCGGCAGATTCTCGTCTCACAACATGTGGCACTAGTGAGAATTAGGACATGCACGTTAAAAATCTTTTGTTGCACGAGCCAAACATGTTGCGTTCTGTGGTTCCATGTGTGACGTATTTGGTCTACTTTAGACGCTCCAGTGGAATGAAACGAAAAACCAAGTTTTTCTATATGACGCCCATATATATTAACTTCTTAAACTACAACCCCGACATACCCGCTCCGGAGCGATACGCTACTGCTGTCATAGTCAACCAGTTACTACCAGATGGTTTCTGGCTTCAAGTAGCCAATCAAAAGAAGGTTTTCAAAGTGGCGGAGTAATATTCTGACCTAAATTATGTCTTCAATTCCACAAAGCAATGTCAATTCGTCAACGTCGTAAAGTGTTAACCAATGAAAATGACGTTTACCAATTGGGATTATTTTTACGCAAAATAGAAGGTCTTGACCTTTCCACTTAGCTTTAGAGTAAAGAAAGAATGTAATGTAATGCTTCATTTGTTTAACGAGGATTCCCCCACAACCCAATGGCCACTCGGGGGGTCTCCTCGACAACATATAACATATGTACAGGACAAAGCAAGGAATTGGTTACAAACATAAATAAAGGAAATGATACAGATAGATAATAGACCGAATAACATATGTATGTAATATATAAAAGAATGAATCATACCATATGTAATAAAATGAAGCTATAATGCAAGGACATAATGACTACTTACTGAAATAATATTTATCATTGTCATTCAATAGAAGAAGAAATTTCCATGCTACTCCTCGATTTAAAATCTCTTTGATTCTGCAATAAATTTACGCACAGTTTTTAAGACAGTTTTGTTTTCATCAAGTCTTAGTTCATCGGATCCAAATAATACTATATTACAAATGTATTTTGAACACGAAGGAATAAGTATTGTGTAGTTTACGCCTGGAGATATTGTTGATGTAATTTGTCCGAGCATATGCTTTCTTTCTTTGGCATATTTGGGGCATTCAAAGAAATAATGAAGTACATTTTCACATAAATGATTACAAATCGGATAGGCCTACGCGTGAACATTGCTTAAATTGTACTTCGGCAATTGTAAAGATCGGCATTCAGAGCGCTAAGTCCCATTCTCATTCGTCATTGAATAACAGAATAGTAGGAATCGAACATGTTGTACAGTTGAGTGAGTTCTTTATTTTTCTTGAAAAAAAGAAATTGCTTTATTACTCCAACTGAGACATTGTGGATATGAGACGGTAAAATTTTCAAATCTTTACCAGTTTTGGGGAAGAAAGAGGAGAAAAATAACTGAATGCGAGTTTTAGAAAGTCGAACATTGTCCCTGTTTCGAAGGTTGTATGTGTTTGTATCAGTGATATTTCTGCAGTCTAATATCCTTTTTAGATAAGGCGGAGAAAGTCTATTTTCAATTTTATGGAATAGTAGAATTCTATGGCATCAACATCGATTATGTAAAGATTCACATTTGAGTTCATTTAATAAACTATTGTATGACATCTGACGTAATCCTCTAGTACAGAGTAATTTGGATAGCTAGGCGTCTTTGGATAGCTTCAAGAGAGTTTACCAGTTTGAGGCTACAGTTGTCGTACAGAACATTGCCATATTCGATTGACGATCTTACTGGGTTTTGGAAGAGAGTGACAAGACATTTTCTAGTGAGAGTTTTCTTTGCTCTGTAGAAAGTACTTAATGTCCTGTTAGATTTCTTTACTACAGCTCGAATGTGTTCGTTCCACTTACCATTATATTGCAGAATGATGCCGAGGTGTTTGTTGGAGCGAACGCTCTTTACATTAACACCGTTTAAATACAAATTAGGATGACGAGGGTGACATTTTAAAGATATAAGCAAGTAAACAGTTTTAAGAGCGTTAAAGTTAACAACCCACTGACTTGCCTATTTTGACAAATGGTCAAGATCTCGATTTAGTTTAGCCTCTGAGTCACTCTAGTTATTGATCTCTTCCAATAGTGACGTGTCATCAGCAAAAATATTAATATTACTTTCAATGTTT
The DNA here is from genome assembly GCF_032854445.1 of Liolophura sinensis. NCBI lineage: Eukaryota > Metazoa > Mollusca > Polyplacophora > Chitonida > Chitonidae > Liolophura > Liolophura sinensis. The sequence goes on along the minus strand of NC_088301.1, from coordinate 57,765,822 downwards.
GTAATAATGTTATATACAAATATTAAGTAAAGTAATGGACATTGTTTGGTGCAGTACCATTAATACAGACCTTGATTTTTCTATCAGTCAGATAGTCATTCAGCCAAGAATTGGTATCTCCAATACCAAATTGCTCCAACCTAAACATAAGACCTTTATGCCAAACTTTATCAAATGCTTTACACACATCAAGAAAGACCATACAAGTCATTTCCGTTGTCAAGGTTTTGATATATGTTATGTACTATCTTCAGTAACTGATATATGATAGTCTCCTTGTTTGAATCCATAGTTGTTCGGTATTAGAAGATTGTTACTGATACAATACTCATACAGGTGTTTATATACAACTTTCTCGAATACTTTGGAAAGCGGAGGTTGTAGAGATACAAGTTTGAAATGTCATGTCTATCCCCTTTCTTAAACACTGGACTAACACGAGAGAGTTTCCATGAAGTGGGGAATACCCCAGACTGTAAAGAAAAATTAAATAGTTTAGTTAGAGATGGAGCAATACTTTCAGCACAATATTTGAGCATGAAGTTACTTACCATCATCACAACCGTCACAACCATCTATACCATCACCACCAGAGGCTTTTCTTGTACTTAGGTTTCTAAGTAAACAAGTAACCTCTTCCCACAGGTTTGTTTGCAAAGACGTCGTGAGTTGGTAAGATATGTAAGGGGGGGGGGGGGGGGGGGGGGGGGGTGGGTTGTGTAAATCTGGTACTGTTTGCGGTAGAATTGAATGGGAGGCAAAGAAACTGCAGAATTCGTAGGCTTTGTCGTTGTTGTTCGACACGTTTTTACCATCAAGATTAAGAGCAGAATTGGGGGCTTTGCTTTTGGGCCCAGTAAAGATTTCATCACTGACCAGTACGTTTTTGTATATAGTTAAGGGTCAGATAATTTAAGTTTTAAATTTGCCGAGAAACGCAGTATTGCATTACGTTTAGCAGTATTGGCTTCACGTCTAGAAATGTAGGAACGGAATTTGTCTTCCTCTGTTTTGGTACGTTTGAATTTTTGGTAAAGCATCTGTTTTTGATCCGTATTTCAAAAGGACTTTGTCATTAATGTCAGCAAAGATTTACATCCATGCGTAACAGATAGGAGATGGCATAAAAGTCGGCACATTTGTAGTCCCAAACATGCTTTTGCAAGTCTTAGGCCTCATATCGGGTGATTTGTAATGTACAATAGATTAGTACAGTGGTCAATATTGGCAAGTGATGCCGCCACACCATAGTCATCTATATATCCAATACTGTCAGTAATAATTAGGTCTAATATATAACCACTTTCGTCGGTGTAGCCAGCGATACATCGATAAGTTGAAAGAGGTGTTTCCCGTGATCAAGTCATACAAACTCATTTTTAGTTCACTCTTGACGTGAAAGTCGAGCCATTCGATACATTTGTCATTGAGTCTCCAAAATTTACAAAATACGTCTGGATTTTCTGTGATAGATGTGATAGAATCATGTATCTTACTAAATAGAGAGCTCCCGTTCATTACCAGATTGATTGGGCGGGCAATAACAGACAGCAATAAAAACTATGTTTTTCGTTACAATCCACATTCATCCACAACACAAGTTATTCCGATGGGAATTGTTGTTGTTACTCGAAGTTTTCCACCACGCATCTTTTCGACAAGTCCTCACGCCATTTTCATCAGTGATAACCTTTTCCCCCGTAAACGTTTTGCTCGTTATTTCTTTTGATTGATTTTACAATTGCTCCCCTTTGTTATCATTGTGTTTGTGAAACTGATGATATGTACTCGACAGAAACTTATCTTCGCTGGGCTCCCGGCTACCAAGTACCACTCCAACATGTACACAACTGCGAGTATGATTTACAAGCCACTTTTTAAAGAATGTTTGAATAGTGTAAATAATATGCTTTGCGAATCGGACGGCACATTTTTTTTACCTGTCAGCTTTAACTGTTGGTCATCGAGGCTTGAATTTTGTGACCTATGTTGTGTTTCATATTGTTTGTCTTCTTTTCAAACGGTAAAAAGGCCCCTGATCTCATAAATATTCGTGACTATGAGAAAACCATGCAAAACTTGTTTCTTTGTGAGTTGGATGTGTTTAAGCGTCTTAAAAGTGAAAATTTTGTGTGGTGTGAGAAAAAGATTGTACAACTAGAGTCCCCCCGTGTTATGATGGATATCACTTGAGGCTATGAGCCAGGGCTCGTTATTCTAAAAATTAACAGACTCCAGTGATATCGATTGTAACACAGGGTCTCTCGTTGTGTAATCTCTTTATACATGTGGTCGTAAACACTGTCCCACTTCATTACCCAGCTAGTGCTCAACGATGACCAAGAAGCAAAAGATGACAATATTTGACGACCACTGCATGGTTTCTATCAAGATCCGGGGCCATATACCTGGCGTAATTTAGTGGTACAAACTTCTAGTTACACATCCATTCAGTGAAAGATACACTGCACTGTTGATTTATTGATGGTTAACTTTCACTCATACGACAGCGGTAGTTTCAGTCAGGGGAGGAGAAAGCCGATTGGCTATGAATAAACCATTGAACTTTGTCAAGTAACTTTTGCATGCGTGACGCATCGATTTTCACTCGTGCAGCGACCTAATGTGTTGAACGGTTCACACAAAATACTATTGCGCCAAGATGCCATTGGATGGGAAAGGTGTGCTATGGAATAAACCAGACACAGGTGCTTAAAGATTCTAACTGGGGTTGAACATATATGCAAATTGTTGAAACGGAGGTGACAATACCTTTATCTTAGGCCTAACTGGGACACTTAAAGCGACAACCAGTCAATGAGGAAACTGAATAATCGTTCCACCTGGCTGAACATACCGGTAGTAATAATTTTCGAACAACCCAGTAAATTGACAAGAGTTTCAGGTAGATATCAATGAATAAATTAACGTCCAACGCGTGAAATGATTCAGAAATAATTTCTTTTATTTCCTCCAAGTTCACAAACATGAGACCTATTTTACACATACATATCTTTTATTGCGTTGTTGTGAGCCATAAAAAGGAGTTGAAAACGTGTAAAAATGATATTATAAGGCACTACGAATTCTGTCTGTATAGAACAAATACGAATATGTAACTAGAAAACCTTATACAGCAGATGATGTTATTCTATTTACAGTTTATCTTCTTATGTTATAAAAGTACCTAAGTATGATCAAGGCAAAAGTTAATTCATTATCAGCCCTAAATGAATAACAAAAAAAAATATTTAAAAAATCACACACACAATACCCAGTATATGAATAGACATAAAATTAGAATTTCACTATTGGGACGTGCATGGCTTTCATTTAAAAATATGTACGTGTCGACAACTTTATAACATTAAGGACTATATTCGTCAGAACTTAAACAAATCCATAAAGTAACTGAAGCAATATGTATTTAATGTGTATCAGCTCCCATTATGTTTTTGTTAGTTCTCACAAGAATATTATCAATTCATTATAATCACCGTAAGTTTATCCACATCTTAAAGAAAGCGTTTAGAAATAATTGCTCTTTTTTTTTCGTTTATTTCATATATTTTATCACCAAAGAGAATGGGCCTTCAGTGAGTCAGTGCTTGGGGTTTAAAGTCGTACTTAACAATTTTTCAGTCATATGACGACGAAGGAGTCCTTAGAATGCTTGCCGCCCTTTTATCTAGTGCTGCTTCACTTACCGAAGGCAAGTAAGTCGCCTCACCCTGGCCATTATACTGATACGGGTCAATCAATCGTTGCATTAGGAAGTTACAACTTCCTCTTTTAAGGTCTGAGAACGGGCCTTGTTTCATCGCAATACTTTTCACAAAACTGAAATAAGATAATCTTAAATTTCATACACCTGCTCCGCTGTGCGTGAAAAGGTCTGTCAGCAACCTGCGGATATTCGTGGGTTTCCCCCGGACTGTGCCCGGTTTATTCCCACCATAATGCTGGCCGCTTTCGTATAAGTGAAATATTCTTGAGTACAGCGTAAAACACCAATGAAATAAATAAATCATACACCAGCCTGTTTGCGGCCATGTTGGAACTCTTACAATGGAATCCCATGGTCCAGTGTTGCTCTGTCAAGTAATACTCAGGCAAGCTCAATTGACTTAAAAATCAAAACGTTTGTATGCAGAATCTATGACATCACCGTCAGATAGGACATTCTTTGCAATCGTCCGAGAGTTCTTGGTATGTGTTCACATCTGTATTATGAGAGAAGCAGGCCAAGGTGAATCGTGACCTTTCTTCCCTCAACGCGCTCAACTCGTGATTAAATGGTTGCAGGTGGATTAACTAGTGCTCCTGTTGCAATCTCAGCTTGAAACGCTTTCGACCAGGCAGTGTTAGTTCAATTCGTTGGAAAGGCTCAAAAACTGTTTCAAAGCAACGACATCAGGGAACTCTGACTGGCTAGGTGTCACCAACACAGAGGATTAGCATCTGAGGTCCGCCTACCTGAACTCAGTGACATCGTCACGATTGTCTGCAGTACGAAGCCGAATGTGTGCTCCATTAGAATTCCCGTAGAATAATGCCCGAACCATTCAAGCGCGGCCAAGTCAGCGGTTTTCACTTTTAGCACTTTTTTAATCCAATATCTCCACTATCAGCCAATGAGCCTCGGGTCTGTTTCCAGAATACCCACTGCATCCCTGGCAAATGGCCAGATTGCGGTTTTGTAAGGATTACAGGAAAAAACACTTACCTTTAGGTGTGCACTTACCTTACACATCGTCCGTATTGTGAAGTTTTTTTTTTCACCTTGAACCCTCAGATATCCCAATCCTTGCTGGAAACTGTTCTACGGCAAATCAAATGCATATTAAGTAACACAAAAATATACATTGGTCGTTGAAATTAATAAAAACGTTTTAATGTAAAACTCAGTGTAGATCAACGCTGCATGTGTGTAAGTATGCTTGTAAATGTATGTACATTTGCATGAAGATGCTTACCCTATAACAAAGAAGATGACAACAGACTTTGTGATACTGGATTTAGAAGTAAGGTGTTCAAGATCTCCTTTCTACAAACAATAGTTTTTCCATGTCTACCATCTTGCACACATACAATGTCACCTTATATATACACATGTAGGTCTAGGTATATTAACATTGAATAATTACATGATGTGGGCGTTAAAAATAATACAAACGGGTTAAGGATGGATGTTTAAACATTTATAGGTACTGAAAATTTTCCGCTGTACATTCAGAAAAATGGCTCTTTCCTTTCATGCTTGTCGCTTGTACCCAGTGACTCTTTCCTTTCATGCTTGTCCCTGGTGCACAGTAACTATTTCCCTTCACCCGATCCCTTTGTACACAGTGACTCTTTCCTTTCACCTTAACCCTTTGTACACAGTAACTCTTTCCTTTCTCCCTAACCCTTTGAACAATGACTTTTCCTTTCTCCCTAAACCCTATTTATACCGTGATTCTTTCCTTTCACCCTAACCCTTTGTACACAGTGACTCTTTCCTTTCACCTTAACCCTTTGTAGTGATTCCTTCCTTTGACCCTATTCCTTGGTACACAGCGACTCTTTCCTTTCACTCGAACTCTTTTTACAGTGATTCTTTCCTTTCACCCTAACCCTTTGAACAGTGACTTTCCTTTCACCCGAACCCTTTGTACACAGTGACTTTCCTTTCACCCTAACCCTTTGTATAGTGACTCTTTCCTTTCACCTTAACCCTTTGTAGTGATTCCTTCCTTTGACCCTATTCCTTTGTACACAGCGACTCTTTCCTTGTACACAGCGACCACAACCCTTTGTACAGTGACTTTCCTTTCGCTCTAACCCTTTATACGCAATCGCTGTTTCCAGTCAATTGCATTATTGCATTTCTATAGAGACTCTTTCATACGCATTCACTCTACACAATAGTTCTTTCCTTTCCCGTGCTTGAAAACAGTGACCTTTTCCTTTCACACGTAAATCTTCGCCACAATATACGTTCTCTCTACATTTATTTAGTTATTTAATTGATTGGTGTTTTACGCCGTACTCAAGAATATTTCGCTTATTGTGCCCCGTTGCACTTCAATAGAATTATTTTTCCCTTTCACCCGTGGACCCTCCATAATGACTTTTCTATGACCTGTTTCTCTTCAACGCAATGTTTCCCCTCCCCCCCCCCCCCCCCTCTTACCCATGTACTCTCCACGATGACTCATTTCTATGGCCTGTGTGTCTTCAATGCATGCCTGCGTGAAATCCCACAATGACTCTCTTACTTCACATATACAATGTTTTCAGCGCTTCTCTTCACTTATCTCATTTCCACACATCTTAGCCAATTCCTGTATAACACAGTAAATTCCTTTTCTGGCCTGACTCTTCCACAAAGGGAGGTCTCCACAATCACCACCACCCCTCCACAACCCCACCATTTCCCTTCCTTTCTATGCAAGGACTCCCACTAACCCGTAGACCCCTACACTCCACCTCTCGTCAACATTCATCTACCTCTTCACACCATGTTCTACCGAGGAACTCTTCCTTTTGCTCTGTTCTCCACTGCCATCAGACTAACCACCATGGTTGAGTTTTCAGATGACTGACCTAGCACAACCTTGTCAGAGTAAATACTGCACAGTTACAGACTTGCGTGTTGAAATTTTCAATTTTTTTTCTGATGGTGAGAAAAAATGAATTCGACTAAAACCAATACATGCAAAAAGATTATTAAGGACAATAAAGTTCGGCCAAAACTGTTTTTTTTTTAATTTTAAAAAGCATATTTTATAGAGCTTAATAATCGCTACATTTACCGGATTAACTAGTGATCCTAGTTAATTTACTAAGTATATTTACCGGATTTAGGAAAACTGTAAAGGCCTTCTTATACCTCAAGAAAGCCAAGAAGCCTTTCTGGTGCTTTTATATATTACACTGCATAATGTGAAATAAAAATCAAATGTTTCCTGTATCCTTTAATTTAGTGGAGTATTTTCGTAGAGCTTTTCGTACAACTTCGTGTCTTGCTTTAACGGAGTATATAGGACTCAACGGAACGTCTGGAATCGAAATTATTATAGAAAATTCCGGAAAAAAAAAAACATTCAAGAACCATAAGTGAAGTCTGATTGGCTTACCTTCGCTATGACTTGTGCACAAATCTATTGTTTCACCGCACACATCTTTTACACTTGCAAACGAAAACAGACAATCCACGCAAGTCAAGCCGAGGGGAGCCAATCAGAGCTAAGAGTACAGTACACCTTGTTTTAAGTGGAACTTTTGGTCTGTCCGTTTTATACAGCAATGTCCGTGGGCGCCATGTGGGATAATAGTTTAGCTGTTTCCTCAGTTTGAATTATGTGACAACTCCAATGACGTGTAATCACATTACGCACGTGTTTTTCTAAGACACACTCTGATATCATATTACTTTCATCATTATGTGATGACAGGTCACAAGGAATTTATCTCTAGTATGACACAATCGTCTGTTCGGACAATTCTCAAGTAACCACATCCACGCGCTTAATGAATGGTATCATGTTTGGCAGGTTTCAACGCAGACTCTTACCACAGCTGATCCTACTCAAAACGTCTCCGGTGTGGCCATCACCTTCCATCCAAATTTCCAATAGTCACTCCGATGTAATTTTAACTGCGTGTCATTTTGTGAGTCATCTTGGATTGATATGTAGGGAGCTAGATATTACTGTGTTTGCTAACCTGAATAAATGACAGCAGCCACTGAGGTTATCACAGTTCATGTGGTTGGTAGCTAAAAGCTGTTCACTGTTTCGAACAGAGAACAGAAAATTAACAGCCAAAGCGACGATGTCTTCTTGTCACTTTGAACACAACATGCAGTCTGGTGTTTCGAAAATTCTACTCAACGATGGATATCGTGCATGTATTATGCCGTTGGCAGTACAAGTTGTCTTTCTTGATATGAACAACCTTCACGGAATCTTTCAGAAGTTGTGATGTGGGAACACAAAGCACTATAAATGTAGCTTCTTATTATGTGTATTCATTCCTAGTGACTAAAAAGCGGAATTTCTTTGGCTTATTCGAAACTCTGCAAATCTCCATTAAGATGTCACGGGCGTAAATTATACAAATTCTCGGAGGTCCAAGGAAATATGTTCCAACCAGTGAACTGTATCACTTGTAAAGTTCCACTGCTGAAAACTGGCCAAAGACGTGTAATAACTCAGAATTCAGTCACGCACTCTCTACGAGCTTTTAGCCTTGATGAAATACACCCATCAGAATTGTCGCGGTGTGCAGCTCTGTTTCCAAAGCACATTCAATTTCACGAACTTATTTCTTGAAGAACATACTTCAAACATGTATTAAATATTCACTTTTCACTATGACCATCACAGCACATAATCTGTGGAATTTTTGAACTTCCTTTCAAAGATTAGATGGTATTCTGAATGCACTTGTGGCATGGTGCAATGATACCGGGCATGCAATAATAGATGTCGTCGGCTAGATCTGTCTGAGGTGTCACGGACACTACCAACACTTCCTGTTAAACGCGTCTAATTTTTCATCACAAGTCGACCAAGAACAAATAACACTTCAGCAGAACTCGTGGAGAGACTTTCCAACTTTTTGAAGACACATTCATGTAATCCTTATGCACTCCACTTTATCGTCACCATACAACTGCATAGGAAAAAAAACCTGGAACTTTGCCGTATTGTGATTTTCGGGCAGGCTTCATAAGTAAGCCAGGCACAACACAGCGGCTGTTACAATCCGATGACCCTCATCCCCTGCATGAACACATGCACAGGCACCCAAGCCACGCAATCCATGGGGTCTTGTTTCTCCAAAATGATATCTGAAACCTCTTTTTCACCTCCTACACCTTGTTCGCTGGCTCTCAACTCGACACTGCAATTCACCTCCACTCGAAGAAAGCCTTGAATATTGTTGCTAACGACGATCCCAATTGCTTCATGTAACTCTTTGGTGCTCGATATGGTCTGAAGCGTACCAAAGTTTCATGAATATCAGTGGGAACACAGGAATCACAGAAAATAATAATGAAACGAATACATGGCACACAGTAAATTGACACAGGGATCACAAGTACACACAACAAAGAAAAATAACACAGGTTTCTGTCGCACAATCTTGCCTGGAGACCACCCAATTTAATGGTTGTTGAAACAGAGTTGAGCTGGTTGCTGGTCATCAGGGGTGATCACAAAAACACAATTCATCCACACACGGGGTGGATAATAGATCAGCTTATCCACATTTGACAAGCCTGTCAAGAAGATTTCAGCTAAACTGTGCTCAGATATAGTATAAACAACTTAGTTCTCACACACAGCACGTCACATCCAATCATATGATGCTTTTCAAGTTATGACTTTTTAAGAATTTGACACTTTTCTTCAATATAACATTGCTTTCCTCAATGCCTGCACACATTTAAAAATCATGCGCAAAACTGGTCTCAGGTGTAACTTCTGGAAGAGCACTCAACACCTTTTCCCACAGGTTTCATTTGTTTGCACATAGCAGCTCAAAACAATGAAGCCATAGGCTTGAATAGAGCCTAAAATAAAAAGGCATCACATCACCATGAAGACGGCTGATTGAATGGACCAGTGCCGGCGAGAATCAATGGCTGGTCGCTCACTCCTTTTCTGAACACTATATACACTCACACTGCGGTTCACTTAGGCAAACAATTCACATTCTGTTTGACACTTGGCAAATACACGAGTTTATTTACTGGAGAAGAGTACAGTATAGGCGAACAATTCACGATGGTGTTGTTACCATGTCACACAGGATCCCAAACAAATGGGGCACTCCTATCTGCTCAGAACACGGCAACATGCATATAACCATTAGTAACACATAAAAACTGTCAGGATACAGGTACGAAATACATGTAAATATATAAGTTTACATTTTATAATAAAACTGAAGCTACTCTACACGACATACTAGAATAGCATATTATAAACATTCAATATTAATGCAATAATTGTTATATACATATTCAGCCAACGTAGTAAATTTATGCACAGAATTTATCAGTTATTGTGGCAAACATATTAAATATTTGCATAACAGATTCAATTTAACAAAAATCCAACTCTTCAACGTCGCTAATTTTCTGAACATACTAAGATTTCAGAGATAGTGGCAAATAGTTGAACCTCCATTCCTGTTTCATAATTCTGTAAGTCCGTGCTTAAGGTAGTGAATACGGATGACTGGATTTTTGTTTTCTTGATGTCTTATACAATTCACATTTCTTTAACCATTTCACATGCCACTGAGAATTGTAATTTGTCAGGCAATGACCAAGCACCTAACAAACATGTATGCCATTTATTCTAATGTAATAAATAGAGGCTCTTTACTTGAGCTTCCTTAAATAAGAATTTCTCCACATCTGAAATAAAATAGGCACTTGGCATGCGAAATAGTTACGGAAATGTTCATTTGTACACATAAATACACTAGATCATCGTATTTCACTGATTGGTGTACCCCGGATTTAAAATCCCCCAACTTATCAGATGGTTGGTGGTCAGCTTAATGGTCAGTGGAACTGGACCATTCTACATGCAAGTACCACTATACCCAACACACTGACCTGGCCTCTGACATAAAACTGCAGCGTGTCCAGCAACAAAAAGGTCGAGAAAAGCCGAAACCTCACTGGAAACTGTCAAATCTGAATGTACCAATAGGACCTGTTACATGCCTTACAGCCATACAAGTAACGAAAGTCTGGGTTCGTACATCATCAACAGACAATATGTGTAACATGGTCGTGAATAGTTTCAGCTGTCTATCTTTAAAACTTTCCAAGTGACAAACCAAAGATTCTTTGGTAATAGTATAAAAAGTTTTCAATGCAGGTAAAAAAAAAACAAAACAGAAAATATTAAAATATTTAAAATAAACATTTTAAGTCACATAGCCCCTTGATGTTTTATGCGAAAGTAAAGCATCAATTTTTACCCACAGTTCTCTAAGTTCATCTTGTATGGTAGAGCTGGCGTACAGGTGTAACGGTTGTGTGAACAGTCAGCGGACACAGGTCAGTCAAAGTTCTGGTAGGTATGTGCGATGAACCATAGCTGCCTACCTGGTCAGAAGGTCAGAAGGGGCTATACCTTAGTTTGACATATTACTGTGGAAACCTTGAGCCAAATAGGCCAAATTTAAAATTCTGTATAGAGAAAATATCTGTGAGCAAAGTTATGAAAGAGCTACATGTAAGGCCATCCTTTAAAAAAAATTTGTTGGGCATAATGTGACAAACAGAAAAAATCAACTAGCTTTTAAAGAAATTATTACTGATATTTGTAAATATGTGTCAAAGATTAGCCCAAAAAGTATAAGAACAAAAAAAAAGTTACAAATAAATAGGGAATCTCACACTTTTAACCAAATATTTTGGTTCCAAATTTCAAACATTTGCACAAGCGTTTTTCAAGCATTATTTGAACGTACTATTTTTCCCAATCTATGTTTTGTTTCTTAGAACACTTCCACAAACTACTTCGACTACAATTTCCATCAAGTGCACTAAGGTTTTTAAGCCTTATTTGAATGTGCTATGTTTTTGCAGTTTGATCTTCTGTTTCTTAGACGATTTATATTCCTTAACAATCAGTTGAAGATTATTCTGTTTATAAATGTTGAAAGTTGTCCAACCCCTTTAATTTCTTAGATCTAACCACCACATAAACTGAGATCTACAGGAAAAGAACATCATATATATAATATGAAAGCCCTTTTCCTTAAGGTCATTTAAAGAGAGATATTCTTAACAGGAAGATTGACGTTAAATATGGTGGAGTTAATGTTTCTGAAGTTACATGTGCAGTACATGTAACTGTTTCATAAAACTAATAATGTCTTAAAACACCTTGTTTTAAGACATCTTGGTTGGTTACTTTTGAACAGCTGAATACATGTTTATAAGTAAGAGCCAATGAATTGTTCAGCATGGAAACTACATTTCAAATCTTCTGTCAAAACAGACAAACTTAAGAATAATTTCTCTCTCTAGTTAGGAGTAGCTTTACGGGTAGTGGAGACCATGTAAATTTTTAGCCTACCTAGCCAAAATAGATCCAGAATAAAGAGACATTTACATACTGTAGTCAGTGAAACAATTTATAAACGTTCAGCAAATTTAACTTTGATTGGCTCTTACTCATTAGAGTGCATAACATTATTTCACAGAATATCTGAGGGTGACATGAAAAGATGACATCCATATAATCATAACTGCGGAGATGACCATGTGCTGCTCTTCAATTTTTAACTGTTACTACATGTATATACAATAAAATTAAAATACTAATTGACAATTTCTACTTTTGTCATTTTTTCTACATTAGGGATCATTTTAATAGGCAAAATCACACTGATTATCTTGAACTGCATGGTAAAGTAGTTTTCACCTTTCAAAATCACTTGCACAGCTGACATTTTGCAGCTGAATCAGGCTTTGCAAACACTTTCATTCTTAGCACAGCACACACCTAGGGTGCAGATCACAGAACATCACAAGAAAATTTACCAAACCTCAATCTTTGTTCGTGTGATTCTGTGCCACTTCCTTAGAAACATCAGAACTTTGACAGTCAATTCTGCCAACAGGTGAGTTAGTGGCTAAGGCTCGAAACTAATCACAGGTGTATAATTAACCTGATGACACACCTGGCATATTACACAGAATCTTGCTGCATGCCCCAATGTGCTAGGGAGTGAATCATCACAACCTCCTCACACCTACACCGAACACAAGGATGGCACAAGAAGTCATCACACTGAATTTAGATTAAGATTCTCAACTGAACTTCAAAGCACCAAGCCTCGATGCCACAACAATGGGCTAGGGCTAGGGCTAGGGCTAGTCATCCTGATAAACACACTTCCTGTTTTCCACTGTTAACAGTTGTACAGGAGAGTATTCTCAGCTAGGAAACACACTGCAACCTGTGGATTAAAATATCCAAACCGACGTGAGAAGGGTATCTGCTGGCAGGCCTTCGCTCTTCTGATACTGGTTTGGTCAAGAAATCGCATCTTTCACCTCTTAAGAGATGCCTTTTTAGTCTTGAAGGAAGCCAAAATATTCACATTCCTAAAAGCTGCCGGTTAATTCTGTGCTGGCCATTTCACTTCATGGGACACATGGTCTAGATGGCACTTGTAGCACAACTAAGACTAGAGATGAATCAGACGACACTTATGAGAGACTGAAGTCTTGTTGTCACAGTAGTTTTCAGTAAGATTCAGCTGAACATCCAATAGTTTATAGTCTTACATGCCACCTGTGGATAACCATTTCTTCAGTCCTATGTCATCATGAGGATCACCAAAATGACAACAATGAATCGTCTTTAAAGTTGATGACTAGCCTAATCTGAGCAATGGGAAAATGGCATTTTGTTAGGCCATTATTCACTTTCATCTCTTCCTACACATCACTCCACAATCTGCATTGTTCTGGGACTGACCGTTGGGTGGTCAAGCTGATGTGCAGTAAATCAGGTCAGTGCTGGAACTGTAAGGCTATGCCAAGATGTCTTGTGGCCTGCAAATGTAAGAACGGAACTATGTGGATGGTAGCATCATTGATTACATGTTCATGTATTTCATGGAATCAGATAAATCAAAGTGTGGCTCAGATTTTATTTCATTATTTCTTTGATTAGTGTTTACGCCACACTCAAGAATATTTTGCTTATATTGCAGCAGCCAGCATTATGGTCTGAGGAAATCAGGGGCTAACAGTGTCTGAGTGCATATATTCAAAATTGATTTCATGATGCAATGTTTGCATTAGAGAGTTATTTAACTGGTGTTATATGCCATACTCATGAATATTTCACCCATGCATGTACGATGACAGCCAATATTATGTGGGAAGGATGCCACACAGAGCTTAGTGAAACTCACAACCATCTGCAGGTTGAACCTGAACTCAAAATAACCATGAGGGGTGAGAGGCTCGCAAGTCATTTTGCAGTGATAGAATGCTAACCACTCAGCCTAGGAGACTCTCGGCAAATAACAGTTAGACTTGCTGTCACCCTACCCCCATAATGTTGGTGCATTTTAATGTGGTACATGTATAATTTATAGTACAGTTCAAGATTCATCTTATAAGTGTAATCTTACCGGTCACTCTGTCAGACGAGGGAAGTGTCCTGAATAAGAAACATCATGGCACAGTAGTTCCTGAAATAAACTTCTTCAAAACAACGTGAACATGTGTACCATTGTTAACAAAATAAAGAAATTACAGCCAGCTGCATAGCAATTTACCCTTTACCTGATCAGCACATGATCAGGCAGGAACAGGGTACCTCAAAGAAGCTGAGTTGTTTGTTGTGTAATATACTGTATCAAGTGAAAATGGCTTTGAAAACTGGTTATAACCATCAAACTAACTAGTACTAGTTGTTCATCAAACTGGCAAAATCAAAAATCAGGAACACTGAAAATATCATTTCTTGCCTGTAAACAACTACGTATCTGAATGTAAATAAGAACTACATTTTTGAAAGTGGTATGGTCATTAAATTCAAATGCTGTAGCATTTTATTGGCATCTCAATTGTATAATGTTAGCTGCAAAACATCAGAGCATTCTGTAACCCAAAGGAGCTGTGAAGACAAACTAAATAAAAATATGAAAATTTTTACATTGCTAAAACAACAAAATGGTTCAGATTACCTTTACAGTAACACTATATTCCATCTACAAAATTTGACAGCACTTTATACAAAAGTAGATTCTTTACTTTAAATTACCGTGCTCTGGCATGGCGAAACTGTCAACAACACATCACTCCGACACACATATGGCATCATACACTTGCACTGTGTATGAAAACTACATGCAAACTTTGGATTGTTGTTGGAAACTGAGACAGATGTAAAGACCGTTGCATCACCCAGCCTACTTCATGGTAAAAATTCAGGGATAATTAAGTCTAAGCAGCTCCCTTAACCACTACGACAACTAAATGTTCATCTCGTGGGGATGGAGAACTGGGCAGCTTTGGGGCTCGTTTTAACAGGAAGTCATGACCAAACTGACACTGTGGAAAAGCATACAATATTCCCACATTATCCTTGTCCTTGGAGGGATTTGGGGGCAGTGATATGACACCTGCTGCCTCCTTCTGTTTTAAATAGGAAATGAGGTTCCGTAGAGGCCTTTGCTGTATGGCCCCAGAAGGGTCCTCATAGTTTTGCAGTGTGCTAGGGAGTGCAAGAAGAATACAGTGACCCGTGGGCCCTACAGTCTGCACACGGCGACCCACCTCCTCTAACTTAGGCTGGTCTAATCGCAGCCTTTGGGTTATGCGCAACACAGGCGTTTCTGTTGTTGTGGGGTCTCGCATCAAAGTGTCCACAATTGTCACATCACCACTGACAACATGCATTCTAGCTGGGAATGCATTGCTCTTCAGGATTAGTGCACCGTTCCATGCTACAGGCAGGCATTTAGCAAAATCAACAACCGTATCAACTCCATCAACAACACTAAGTTCCTTACTACCCATCTGAGCTCTCCCATCGCGGCCACCGTCTCTCATAGTTTTGTCAAAACTTGAATTTCCATCACGGTCATGAATAAACCGAGATCCACGCTTTGAATCTGGACTTAGGTCTCTATCATTGAAATCAGGCAGCCTTCCTGAAAATTCACTTCTCTTCTCCGGACTTCGCCTGAAATGTCTGTCAAATTGCTCATCAGGAGTTCTTGGCCGCTTCTGTCGTCTGTCTCCCATGTCACCGGGCTGATCACCATCATCATAACGGCCTCGACGAGGCATACCCTCAAATCCACGAGGATTATCAGGATTTCGAAAGGCATTCATTGGGTCTCTATCTGATTGACTCCAGTCGCCACGTGATCTTTGTCGATCGTCCCCAAAACCATCAGGAAAACCAGGCCCCCCACCCCAACCCATACCACCTTGAAAGTTCCTACCTCCAAAATTCTGGTCAGGGCGATTGAAATTACCATCGTCTCTACGCACAGGTGACTGCTGCGTGATGTGGGTGATATCAGCAAAGTCGACACGCAACCGACGGTCAGCACCACCTAGAGGAAAACCTCTCATATCCTGACAGGCTGCTTGAGCAGCATCAATACTGTCATAAAGCACATAGGCATAATTCTTTCCATGTGGCCACTCGATTCTGTGAATAACACCAAATCTATCAAATTCTCGCTCCAATGTTTCATGTGTAATCCATGGTCCCAGGCCACCTACCCATAAACAAGTGGTAGGATTCGCTTTGCCATATCCAATTTTACACTGAAACCTGCCAATGTGTTTTCCAGACATGTCAACTTTAGCTTTGTGAGCAAAATCAAGGTTGAAAAATTTAATAAATGCATATGCATTTCCCTGTCCCTTAGCAGGTCTTTTAATATCTATGTCCTCAACCATTCCATATCTTTCGAAAATATGACGCAAGTCATTTTCAGAGATGTTGTAATCAAGGTTACCCACAAACAAGGTTCGAGTGGCTTTGTCGTCATCTTCAGGATTCACATGTTGAAGATGATGGGGGAATTTCTCATTGGGAGCCCGACGGTTTTCGAAGGGTTGGAAATCACGATCCCTAGGAGGAAAGTCCCTCCCATCAATACTTGGATGTCTACCAGTTCGTCTACCACTGCCCATTGAATGCGAAGGGGAGCCACCCCTTCCAGAAGGAAAGGGTGGTGGCGGGCCATCTGCTCTACCAAATTCTGGTCCTGGAGGACTAACACTGCGCCTTTTATTGTGGACAGGTTCAACACGCACTGGCCTCTCAAATAAGGTCAGCTTTGCTTTGGCGTGCCGAGCTGCCTTAGCGTCTTGTGGATATCTGAAGTTCACATAGGCAATCCTATGATCACCGTTAAAAGTAATCTTAACATTAAATTCTCCAAATTTCTTAAATTCTCTTGTAAGGGATTCCTTCAAGGCAGGTCCAGGAATTTTACTGCTTATGTTCGTGATACACAAAGACCTATACTCAAACGTTCTTTGGTCCATTCTTGACATGTGTCCCGTGCCACCGCCAAAGTCACCCATCATTCTGTCATCTCTAAACGATTTTCTGGGTCCTGGTGGAAAGTCAAAATCTCGATCGGGCAAGTATGGCGGGGGACCATCGCGCCCGCCCGGTCCCATACGTCCCGATCCTCTCGAATCTCTTCGGTCAAAATCAGGTGACATGCGCTCTCTTGGGGCATCCCTTTCATGCATGCCATATCCAGCTCTCTGTCGCTTATTCCTAGGTGGAGTTTCACGGTCCTGTCGTTTCATTTTCATTGGAAATGAATCTGAATACTGATACAAATAACAAAGATTGCTTCCACACAACACGCCTTCTATGCCGCCATCTTGTATAGGATGCGCGGAAGAATAAATTACAGCCACTTACCATTATCTTCTGCACATATTCATTCTACTCGCACAAACACTGCACACGATAATTTAGCAAGCGGCAAAATACAACTGTGTTAAGATTTTTGCATTTTTATGCCTTTCGTTTCACGTTTTGGTCGAAACCCTCTGATATATATTTTCTCGCGTAGAGAGAGCAAGCACCTGCAGGTCAAGGTAAATCGGCCTCGTGCTAATACACTGTTAGGGGTCATACTAAAATATCTGAACAGATGTCAGGCGTTCAAACGTGTATGTTGTGGTACCATCATATACATGTACTCCTGCGCAAGAACCCATGGGCCTCCCACCAATGCGGTCGCTGTGTGTTCAAGTCCACCTTAAGATGGGAAGGTCTGCAGGGGGTGGTCATGGGTTTCCCGCGGGCTCCTCCTACCATAATGCTGACCGCCGTAGTATGTAAGTGAAATGAAGTGAGTACGGTGAAAACACCAATCAAATAAATAAACACTTAAATAAAATATTTTGAACATAATCAAAGTACCTCACATGCACTGCCCTAGCATGCATCTGGTAAATCACCGACTATTTCATGGATGTAGCTATAAGAGTCCCGCTTAAGGTGGTGTAAAATCATGTCGAAGTTAGTCATTTACACAAAGTAGATTTTTCATCCATTGTTAATGCCATTCTGTACTACAATTCGTACAGTAACAACAGTGCGATTATAGTGGCGGCAAAAATTTCATAAGGCCTATGTTGAACATATACCCCATCTATACACATATTTATACATTGTATTTCTATATGGCATTGTGAAACATTTTCTGTATATTGTTGTGAGTATTTATAGATTGGTTCAAAGGCTAAATATAATTACCCACGGCCCTTATAAGTTTTTTTTTTAATCCGCATAGAGCATATTGAACAATGGTATTTTAACACTATGTAGAAATCAATGTACCAGAGATGGAAAATACCAGCGCACTGCGTCTAGACTATCGGACCCTTTACGGTACCTAACAATACATGTATATAGTTATTGCTGTATTTAAACTCAGATTAATTGTTCCAACAGTTTATTTCCCTCAATAGTATTCAATAAAATATATCACAGACAGTTCTTTACTAAACCAAAGTTTAGTAACACGTACGTGCCTAAAAAAATTTGTATTTTTTATTTTTTATTTATATATAGATTTGAATAAAGTTCTCTTTTGTCACAGAGTAAGCAGATATTTTCATGCACATAATAAATGTCACGTTGTTATAATATATGATTCTGCCCATCGCTGGTCTAATCCAGTCATGTTTTTCCAGTTACTTGACTAGGTATACAGATTGCGGCACCAGCTAGGGTTACCCCTCAAAATCTCAAAGCCGATATCTATATAAATGAAATATCCTTGAGTTCGACATAAAATTCAAATCCAATAAATAAACATTCTTCGTCTTTTCATGGTACATTGGTGACGAAATTAGACCAGTCGCATAAAAGTGGTGAAATCTCCTGTGACGTTTCCATACATGACCTCGATGACCTTTTCTGCTTCTAAAAATAGCTAACTACGTCACCGAAAGTTGTGTAGGACACACAGACAGATCGCACTTGCTGTAGAAAAGCAGGCGATTTTCAGAAAGGCATAACCGGTAAAGTCAGGGAAAGTCATCGATTACGTCGAGTTTGGCAGTGAAAGAGGTAAAAGCCACTGTCAGGATGATGGGCGAAACCCAGTCACGAAATCTGGTGTCCAAGAAAAACCTGATCACAGAAGATTACAGGATTTCGAAAAATGTGTTAGGTCTAGGAATCAACGGAAAAGTGGTGGAGTGTTTTTCTAAACAGACGGGAGAGAAATTCGCGTTGAAGGTAATTTATTGATAAGAACGGGCTTTGTTGATTCTATTCTGATCAGTGGTTTAATGATATTTTTCATTAGAAATGCCGACATGACCCCGTTTTTCTCCTGTACCGGTACCAACACACTTCCACTGTTGCAATATCAACACCCTCTGGTATCATCCCACACCTCTACTGGTTGGGGTTGATCCATGGGTCGGCCTAAAACTAAACGCCGGTCTGAGGAACACTCCTCTGGTTTGAGATCCAGTCTGGGCATCCAAGCAAAACGTCAAGGAGTTTCGACTCAAAACCACTACTGGTCAACTGCTGTTGATTTGCTCTCTTCAGTGGTGTATAATTTGCCAAGCTTGAAGCAATTTTTACCATGTTATCTTCCACAGCGTACACCAAACATCTGTGACCAACTAGATATATATATATATATATATATATATATATATTTATAATAGACGTTGCATGACTTACTTTTGAAGCCATATTGGAGTACTGTGGCTATACCAGTCCACGTTAACATGGCTCCAATATGGCTAACTGGCTATTTAACTCAGCGAACTAAATGACCTCCCTCCTTATTTAATGTTCTAACATTTCTCTCGTCGGTCAACATTTAGCTGGCCTCCAATCCTTTTTGTGCGCGCGACTCTGAGCACGCTGGCCTTTGACAGCGGGTACATCAAAAGTCATACTTAGCCGGTAAACGGGTGCATATTTATTTTCATAGACTCCCGGGGCAGGCACAGCATCAACTGTTTTGTTGTCTCTGCTCGGTAGAAATTTGAGTAATGCTTAATTCTATTATACTTTGCATTTTCCTACTACATCCAATGTTGAACGTCTAAGGGTAAAATCAAAGACGTTCTCTTCGCTCACACAACACTCGCCTGTAGGTTATTCTCACAGGTTTTCAGCCCACTTGTCAAGTAAATTCATTAACACAGATAATATATAGTCACGCAAATAAATAAACAACACAACATGATAGTATTCACTTTGAACAGTTCTTTTGCTGCACAGCACTTTAGACATACTGCACTTTACTGAAAGATTCACGAAAATAGAAACACTCAGTTTTCAATCTAGTGTTTGGTACTGTGCTGTGGCTGCTGATTACTATGTGTGGCATTACTGCAGTATTACAATGCTGCAGTACTGCACCACTGCCTTGCAGTTGTAGTTGCCACTACATGAAGCTGCTTTACAGTATCACAAAGCTCAGAACTCTACAGTTCTATATGGCCATTGATTGTGCACAATACGTAGTTGTACTGAGTAAGTTGAATTTCTACATGTACCATTCAGGTTGTTGACATAGCTCTTTTAAAACCTTATGAAGACACTGATGCGTGGCACTGTTCATCATTTTTCAGACGGGTAATCGAATTTTAGGCAGCCACCATGTTGGCAGGTCATTTTCTATGCATGCTGTAGGTAGCATCACTGAGATGCATCACATTGTACGTCATGCAACCTTCCTGATTTCTGACATCACCCTGCAGTTGTAAGTTTTAATAAACTGACATTTATCAGTGTAATGTATAGGTGCATAAGAATACAAGATAAACTGCTCTCGGCATGAGTTATGTAGTGTTATATTGTGCTCATAAGACTAATCTATTTTGTTGTGCAGGTTTTGCGGGATGCACCAAAAGCACGGAGAGAAGTGAGTCTGCACTTTCGAGCGTCAGGATGTAAGCACATTGTCCGGATTGTAGAAGTCTATGAAAATATGTATGGAGGACAAAAGTGTCTTTTGGTGGTAATGGAATGGTAAGTGGTGTTCATTACTTCCTGTCTTAGTTAATGTGCTCAATTTTGTAAAATGAAAACTATAATTGTTTGCTGGTGAGAGATGAATATTACGTTACAGAGAAATCAGCCACACCCAGAAATATAGCCTATATTTGGATTATTTATTATTATTTTATAAACAAAATGTTCTGTCATTTATACCATAATAAAAAACTTTAGATATTTAAAATTAAATTTGAATTTAAACAAGATGGCCGTTTATGTTTTTGTATGCACAAGGTGATCACTATGTAAGACAACTGTTTAAGATAAGAATTTTCAATTAGTTATTGCTGGCCGAAGCATTCAACAAATCAGCAAAGATTATGCCATGCCTTGTGAAAAAACTGCAACATCAAATCAGAATGTGACATCTGATCTCTGTCAACGAAGTTGCAACAACACACAGACACCCCAACATTTGTCTCACTTCCAGTATATTATAGTGCTTGATACAGACGCTATCTTTCTGTGTTTTATTAAAAATACTCCTTATTGGTAGTTATCTTAAATCTCTGTTAACATACACACATGTATGCTTGGTGAATTATATCAGTGATGTAACTATGTATATTGAGTCTTGTATAAAATAAAGAAAATACATCCAGCCAACCACAGGTACCTTTCCTTGTAAAAATGAAATACAAAATTTGGAACAGAATTGATCAGTATTTCCTTATAGAGAAAACAAAAACATGATACATATCATTTTTTACAATTCAGTTTTTAAAGAACATTGCTTTTTTTTTCAAGGTCATCAATTCGAGATGCTTTGTAGATATCTGTTTGGTTAAACACATATAGAAGATTTAAAACTTGAGTTTGGTTAATGTCTGGATCTTTTTACTAAGATTTGTTCTTGGCTCTGCAGTTTAAAAAAAAAAAACATGTTTTGAAAATCCAGTACGGTCATCACTTTCATCTTTGTTATCTTCATCATTTCATTCTCCATTTTTTATGTGCACATGCCTGAATCTGGTGTTACATTAGTTAATAGCAAATGCTTTGGTGTTTGTTCACAATCTTTGTGTATTGAAGAGGCAAATGTTTGGGTTATGTGTTGTATAATGATCTATACACTTATGGATACATGAAACATTTATATTTCAATATTCAGTTTAGGTATGAACCTGTTGAAGTATATATTTTCTTCTAGCATAAAAATGGCCTTAAGCCACAGTTTTCATAAGGCCTCAGCAGTCAGCCCAGAAACTAGTTAGCTGATGGTGATAGCTTTCAAAACAATTCTGTTTTGAGGGGTTGGAGGGGAGAGTTCAAGTAAAGGTCCTAAGCTAGTCCAACCATTAACAGAACGCAGGTAAAGCAAGGGGTTATTAAGAGATGATTTTAAAGAAAATGACTTTAAAATAAAATTTTTCCTTTTCATTTTTAAAATTTTTTGGGATAACCTTGTAAGGTTTTTATTTACCTTAAAACCATTATCTCCATTTTAGAGTTTATTGGATATACCTTTTAATGGAGTCATTGAGAGTCCTACATAAAACATATTGTAGTTGTTAAACTTTTCGCATGTATGCAAGGTGGTTATTCAAGCATGTTCTGTGTTGACTGATAAAACTATACTTTTTGTGAAGCTTTGAAACTGGCCAATGCAGCCAATGTAGTTTTGTCTCTAAATTGAAATTAGAAATGTGCATAAATTACACTGAAAGCTGCACTTTCCTATGTGAAAAGGTTGAGGAATTAGGGTATGTATACATGTGTTATAATTCAGTGTTTGAATATTCTAGATGAATAAATTGACTTCCTTGTTAAATCTGGGGTCAGA
This sequence comes from Liolophura sinensis, assembly GCF_032854445.1. NCBI lineage: Eukaryota > Metazoa > Mollusca > Polyplacophora > Chitonida > Chitonidae > Liolophura > Liolophura sinensis. The sequence goes on along the minus strand of NC_088301.1, from coordinate 57,742,971 downwards.
GTATTTGTCCATGTCATTCATCTGTTCTCCAGTAAAAACAGTAACACAGCTGTGTGACAGTCTTGTTAAAAGTCCTCTACATAGTCATTATTTTGGCATGATCAGTATAATTAACAGCACAAAGTCAGTCTTTTGTCACTCTGAAAAAATAGCCTCCCAATTATATGTTTTGATAAGAAAATCATTAACAAAAGGCAAGTGACAAATGATGATGTGAATGTTGTAATATGACTAAGTCTTATGTCTCATGCACATTTGCATGGTGTCTAGTTGATATGAGAACTCCATTTGGTAAAACTTTCTCTCACACACACAAGGTGGGAATACCCAGATAATTGCCAATTTCTTGGCAGATGTGGAGGAACCTTAGAGGCCATATTTGTCATATATCTGTAACATGTTTTTTCTCCCTTTTCCCCAGTGCAACATTTTCCCCCGTGTAACCTTTTCCATTTAGTTTATTTTTTTAACTGTACCCTTAGTTTTTTTTCAAGGATAATTATGTTTATTTGTTTCGTAATTTCTATCCTGTGATTCTGTGTCTGTGAGACACCCTATTCTGACAAAATTAAGATGGAAGAGATTGGGAAAACATTATAAAATTTAAAATGAGATGTCCTAATTTCTATGCTTATAGTGTTCATCTGTAAATACGTGTATTTTTAGCTGACAAGCAATTTATAGCGTAATTTGTGTGTCTGTTGGTTAGTTGGTCTGTCGTTCACTGAGTCAAGTTGATCTTTTTTCCTCGGAGTCAATTTGATCTGTCGTTCACGGAGTCAAGTTGATCTGTCGACAGTCATGTTGGTCTGTCGTTCACGGGGTCAAGTTGATATGTCGTTCACAGAGTCAAGTTGATTTGCCGTTCACAGAGTCAAGTTGATCTGTCCACAGTCATGTTGGTCTGTCATTCACGGAGTCAAGTTGATCTTTTTTTTCTCGGAGTCAAGTTGATCTGTTGTTCATGGAGTCAAGTTGATCTGTCCACAGTCATGTTGATCTGTCCACAGTCATGTTGGTCTGTCGTTCACAGAGTCAAATTGATCTGTCGTTCACAGAGACCTGTATTTCTGTCGTGCACAGAGTTAGTCAGCCTATCTTGTCAACAGGGCCCATTCACTTTACATGGTCTCCAAGTGCTAGATGACATTGATATTTTGGGTAATGTTGCAGCTGTAGTGAATTTGTGCTCTTTTTAGGAACTTAGAGGAATTGGTAAGGATTGTGATTTTATGTAACAGCTCACGAGATGTAGTACAGGATACAATTTTAAAATGTCCTACTATATTACCAGGTAAAACGATCAAGTGTACCCTTCCCAATAATCCCTGTAATAGTACACATAGTGCTACGATTATCCTAAAATACATGTAATTTTCCATTTACCTGATAATATTATAAACAGATCTGTGCAGTTCATGTCTAATAACCCCTACTCTGTAAGGGGTAAAGTATGACTGTGTACATGTGCAAATTTATAGGGTGGGGCAGATTAGGAGGGTTTTTACATTTCTTTGTTTTTTGTGGGTTTTTGTTTTTTTGCTTCTTTTTTCTTCTTATACAGAACAGAATAGTTACCCACACCCACTCATTTGATCAATATGACAGTTTTCCTAAAAGTGACATCAACATTTCAGTGAGTGTTTCATCTCTGACTGTGATGTACTGAAAGAAGGTACTTCTCATGTTAGGTATTGTTTTTGTAATTAGGGTTACCTAAAGTCAAAGTGACTTTGCAGGTTTTGACTTGTGACAGCTAGCGTGCACTGGTGGATGTATGTCGGGGGTGTATATCTGCTATGATCTGCATGACAGAGGTAAACCTGCTTCATGGATGAGTGTGAGCAGGGCTGTGCATAACGCATCCTGGAACAAAGGGCATGACATTCCTAGCTAGATCAAACACGCAGTATGTTATGGGAGTGGTCATGTGTGTATCAACCTCAGCTTGGGTATCACACGTGTACATTCTCACAAATTTGCAGGATCTAATCTCTTACTTGTCATGAGATCTTGCCCGTGCTGCATCTGTAATGAGGAGGCATCATATTCTTAATCCAGAGAAAGGAGGTGGGTTTGGGTTCTAGTGTGAACTAGGAACTCAAAACCTGTGCCCATAGGCTTACAGGCTTGCCTTTCAACCGCTAGGAAACATCAGATCAGGGTTCTGTACTAGTCTTGGACAGCTAATATGTGGATTTCCCTGCTTGAGGCCGTGGGGACTTACGAAGAATAAGTGGTCTGAGGGCAGGTATTGCTCATTAACCCAGAGTAACATTCATCGAAGATCACTGGCCTCTGACCGATATGGTGGGCACATCTGTAGGTCACATCTTGTGAGGAAGTTTCTGAGTAACTCACCAAAGGTTGACAGTTTACCCCAGCCACTCTTATTTACACATCTGATGCTAAACAACATTCAAATCATAAATAATTCCTTTAAAAATCCATGTAGGTATGAGTATTTGAAATAATAAATATAATTTTCTGATATAGTTTTCTTTTCTTTTCTTTTTTTTCATGAATTTTTATATTGTGCATACATGTGAACATGTGCAGTATACTTAACTTGTAATTTCTCAGTTCTTTTTACTTTCATGATAGATAGAAGATGACAACTGTAATTTTACATTGCCAGAATGCAAGTCCAGTACTGATGGACAATATTGCCAAATACCATTATAGATCTTCAAGTAAGATCAGGTGGATACTGATGGCCAGACAAAACTGTGATTGGGTAACTCACCTGAGCCACCTGAGGCCCTGCTAAAAAAGCTTTATCAAGGAAATAATGTTTCACATCAGGCTATAATTATATTGTGAGTTACTATCACAGTACAAAATGCGAAAAAGTAAAAAAAAAAAAAAAAAATACCTGGGGCATCATAAAAGATAAAGCAACCTTGGTCTACATTTAAATAACATGCTGACAGGCTTGAGTCAGTATAGAAATTTATGATCACCTCAGCAGTATATATATAGATGAGAAGCAGCATCTTTCTCATCTGATCGTGTGTCCAGTTATAATAACATTTTGTTAGTCCAGTTTTATTGTAATCTTCCAGCCAATCGAATTCCCAAAACCATTGTCACTCTACTTTTTTCCTTTTTATGGTGTTGTTGGGTGTGTATATGTAAACGTATTCTTGCATTCTCAGAGATAAAAATCCTACTTAACATGTTTTAAATGAAAGTATATTCAGGTCAAAAAAATTTTTGTTTTTTTTTTACCTGTAATGTATTGTAACATGTTACAAGTAGATTCATATTCAACATACAGTAATTTATTTTCATCTAAATTGAGTTTCAAACTCCTAGCATTTTAGTGCAAGAAAAAGACCTAAATGAATCATCGATATTGAGGTGTTCAAGGCTGTGTAGTTAATAATCTGGTCACATATGATTTAAAAAGGGCGTGCATATTAATGCTTCAGTTTTTCTACCCCACCACACACACTGTTATGGATGTACAGGTAGATGCACTTTTTGTATGCTTGTGTGTATTGCAGTAAAACCAGTCAGGTGTGGAGCAATACATACATGTAAACTGAGCATGAGCAGTTACTTTGTTTTAAACGGACTGGTTTATATAAAATGAATAGAGTTTTAACAGAGAAAGGCAAGAAATCTGATCTTTGCCTTTCATATGAAGGAAGAGGTAAAATTCTTGTCGTTATGGCGTAATAACACATTAATGTAGCAGACATACCAGGGTACATATAAATGTATGTATCATAGGTCTGGGCCAACCTAATACCTGTACATGGTTCTTCAGAGCTTTGTATTTTACATGTACCTGTAATGTCTTGTCTGACTTGTCTGAATTACTGTAATTGTACAGGTGAAGCACCCTTCCTTTTGTGTTGCCTCTTGACCTCTATTGACTTGCGTTGATATGTTGAACAGGTAGATAGGCATTCCATGTATGATAGCAAAGTGGCAAGGTGTATCCCTGGATTTCTATGACACTAAACACTGACACGTTAATGCATTGTTGAACATATGTGTTAAGCGTGTCAATGGAGGACGAGGAATAAAAGTCACCACACATATAACCTTTGTTTTTAGCATCCTGTTCTTGTAGCTGAAGAACATTGTGCTTCAGACAACATCTTTGTACACTTACCTAGGATTCATTTAGAATTTTTCTTGAATCAGAAATTTGCTGATCATTCTGAAATACTTGTACAAGTAATTTGATCCAACAGGAAGTGTATTGCTCACAAAGACATTTCAGTCAGTAAAACTATTATCTAAAGAATTTAAGAATCTCTTGTGAGACACTATAAACATATCAGATCTTTTTCAATATTCCATTATATAAATGGCATGCTGAATTAACCACAGACTTCCATAGTAGGGCAAAAATTACTTTTCAGTACATGTGCATGTAAGACAAATAATCACCAATTTATCTTCCTGTGAACATTTGTACAGGCATACATGTATGTTCTGTGTTTTGCAGTATGGAAGGAGGTGAATTATTTGGAAGAATACAGGAAAGAGCAGACCAACCCTTTACAGAAAGAGGTAAGCTCATCAGTGACCATGCAGTCACCTGTTCATTGTGCTACATCCACAAATATATTTAATTATGTTTGTCATATTTTTTTGTTACTTTATGTGTTAAAATCAGAGACATTAAACTCAAGGACACTTCACATTCCTCTGGATTGCTACTGACAGATATTTTATGACTCCAGGCATTAAATGACTCAGAACATTTAGAAATGTTTCACTTAGCTGATAGGCAATGTGGGGGGTAATTTCAGCCCTAAAGAACATTTTTAGAGGTAAATGTCAGGAAGTATTATATTTTGATCGGAAACTTTTTTCATTATATTTTTCTAGTAGCATACCATCCTAATTTCCAAACAACCTTCAAAACACCTTTCTGAACTCAGTAGAGCTCACGCAATCAGGAAAAATTAGCACCTGTGTCAAGATCTAAATCTTAGGTCATGAATTTAAAGCAATTGCATCGTGTAAAGCCTACACATGTACACGTAAGTTACTAAAAATGCAGCTTTAAGAGTCGATGAAACATCAGTATTAGACTGTCTCATATATTAACATTATGGTAAAGCATGCCTGGCATTAACCGTTCGCTGTTTCCATGAAGTACATGTAGGATGTTTCCTTTACAAGTGCATCATTCTGATTTTGCAGAAGCAGCAGCAATAATATATGATGTGTGTCAGGCCATTTTACATCTACATTCCATGAATATAGCCCATAGGGACTTGAAGGTGAGTAAATATATGAAAATATCTATGTATACATATCATATGTATATTTGATAATAACATCCCAGAGCTGATAACTGCATACAGGTAATCAGCAACATTAGTGCGATTGCTTCCTTATTGATTGATTACCTTGTAAATTCTTTGTGATCTTGATATCATGCTTCTCTATGTAACGGGTTAATGCCATTTGTGAATGGTTTAATAGATGCTGAAATTATTAATTGTTTTATCATTTTCATTGATGTGATTTTTATGGGTTTACCCTTGTTTTGCAGCCAGAAAATTTACTGTACTCAAAACAAGGTCCAGAAGGAATTCTCAAATTAACCGATTTTGGGTTTGCCAAAGAAATTACAAGCACAAAGGCTTTACAAACACCATGTTACACACCTTATTATGTAGGTAAGTATCAGGCTTTCTTCAGAAGAGATTCTCTTATTTCTCACATTGTATGATCATCAAACATTTACAGGTGTTAACTGTTACCTGGTCAGCTGCTCATGGGGTTTTGTGACCCATCCATGGACCATGATAATAGTGGAATATCTGGAATTAACCAGTGTCTCCCTACAGCTGTTTTTGTCCTATCAGCATATTTGGATTATGTCATCATGATGTGACTGCACATGTAGTAAAAGCAGTAGATATTAAATTAGGGCTGTGTGGATCAAATTTTTGTGTCCATGGAAGCTGTCTACAAATGCCACAATTGAATGTTGCGATCATAAGACAAAACATACACATAAATTTCACATAGAGGTTTTAGTGTTGGGAAAATTTTTCATAATCATTCATTCAAATCTGGTACATCTGGCTTTCATCTTAATTGACTCCGTATACTTAATCTCTAAAAATGCTTGGCTGATTTACTTCAAATCACACATATGGTCTTTGTATGAGGATCACCTATATTAAATTATATTTTGATGGTCAAAGCTGGTATTTTACCTGCTATCTTGATTAAGTTTCAGATTTCTATGGCAAACAAACTGAAATCGAAAGTTTCACCAACATGAACAGAATCCTGTTGTCCTAACGTATTCCAGATTTGTTATAGAGGCTCACATGGGGACATTTTTGACATATTTGGGCTAATTCAGTGAGATGTATGGTTTTACAGCAACCACTTGAAAACACCTAGCAGCTTTGTTCATCTCCTGACTTTTGTAAATGTTAAACCTGAGGTGAATACCAGATCTATGCTTGCTGTAGAAATTAATCAAAATATTCTACCTTGGATTTTGCAGCACCAGAAGTTTTGGGGCCGGACAAGTATGATCGATCATGTGATATGTGGTCATTAGGTGTTATCATGTATATATTGTAAGTATACTATAGATTTAGTAAGCATATCAGCAGAATCTACAAGATGCTGTGCACGTATAGACATTGTGCAATTTCTTATATCGTTCATGTTAGCTTTCCTTAAAAGCATTTGTTTTCAGACAAGCTTTAGTGTGATAAATCGAGCTAAAATATGGTTGCAGCTGAAAATAAATTTCAGTATTTGCCTCTTACCTTTACAATACATTTTTTTTTACACAGGTGATTGTGACTCTCCTATTTTAGACTGTTGTCATTTCAATTAATTTCTGGTTTCTATGGCAACAAACTCTTGAAGATGTCAAATTAGAAATCATACTGTGGTGTGAGATAGGAAGGTCAAATTTGGAATATATATGTATATGTAAGTTCCGTCAGGGGTAAATAAAATTCCCATTTAGGCTAGTGTCAGTTTGGTAAAATATTATGTTTCCCTCCTGATCAACTCTTAAATTATGCAACGGACATTACGATAACCATTGAACCAATACAAAAGAGTCAAAATATCTTTATCTTTGTCAGTGTTTTTAGCAGTTCATTAATTAGACTACACATATCAGCTAACCTGATTACATTAACAGTAGTTAGTACCAAGGACTTCCTCACGATGCAAGGCTTAGACAGTACGAACGTGATCAATGAGGTGTGTCTCCAATGTTCAATTATATAGTGGGGGTTAGCCAAGAAGAGACTAAGTGTGTCAAACTGACTTCTGTAAATATTTATAGAAAGGAAATGACTGTTCTTTTTCCTTTGTGTAGGGGTGAAATTGATCGCCTTACATCAGTAAATTTATATTTTTACTTGACCTTCGGTCAGAATCATGGATTTTGTCATTTATATATAACTTAGGATAAACACTTATTACGCTGCATTTTAATGGTCAGTGTACTGGTAAATCACACGTGTGTCACAAGTATGTGTGTATTTGCAGGTTGTGCGGTTATCCCCCATTTTACAGTAACCACGGCATGGCAATATCACCAGGGATGAAGAAAAGAATTAGGAATGGACAATATGAATTTCCTCACCCAGAGTGGGATAGAGTCTCACCTGCAGGTACCTTTATAGCAATCTTCTGTTTCCATTAGGCTTGTTAACATGTATTAATTCTTTGTGTTTACGAGCTACTTTTGGCAGTGGAGATAAAAATGTTTATTCTGTTCATACTTTCAATAATACTGCAGTCCTCTCTGTTGGACATTCTACTAAGGATGGAATGTATTATGGTATGTCCATCCATAAACTTTTCCGTGTTACCAATGTATCTACAGAACTGTTTCATTCAGTTCATTTACTGTTAAGGTGATTACCACACCCATCATTGGCCTAGAAGCCTATTTAAATGGATTCTGATGGCAAAGACTTTAAATAGTTATACACCTCTTTACAGTATACTGGTTTTTCATGATGTTAGCAATATATCTGCAAACAACTGACAGAACTGTTTCACTAAGGGCTTTCAAACATGAAGTGCTTATGTACCTGCCATTGGCTAAAAAGTCCATTGAAAATGCATGTCACCAAATGTTTCCTTGAGGTTTTGCAATTGTTTTACTTCTACATACCTGTATTAAAACTATTATTTATTAACATGAGCCCTGTGAACATAACAGCTTTGTCCATCAGTAGTATTCATAGTATTTTTACATGTATATTGCAGCCATGTGATTGGATGTCTGTACAATATATCCAGAACTATTACATCAAGTGTAAGGAAAGTTTTTATGGAAATTATTTAGTTGGAATGTGGCAACTGATACTAGTTTTTCATTCAAAGGTTCCATTTCCCAGTTTTCCTTGTTCAGACATTTGTGTTCTCAAGCTGTTTTGTTTTACTTAATTTTATTCAAGCTTTCTTGTAAAAACTTAAGGTTTTTTAAGTCATTTTCTTGTAAAAACTTGAGCTGTTTCAAGTTTATTACAAGTTTTCTCAGGTGATGATAATCTGTAATTATTTTATTCTTGGGGCCAAATTTGACCAAGTGCTACTGTAGTGACTGGCATACATATGTTTGTGTGTCCATTCATATCTTTGTAAACACCATTCCTGAGTGAAAAAGCCTATTCATTTATGATGACCTTGACCAATTTCTTTAAGGTCATGTAAGTAATGTTTTGTTACAGGCTAGTAAACACAGTATCTCTTCATGAGATTTTCATCAAACTTGTAGAGGGACCCTATTGCTTTTCCTGACTTTGCCTTGTTCTTACAAGGTACATGTAGTTGGCCTGTTGCTTTCACTTGCCCTTTGTCTTTTGCTGTGCCATAAAGCTTGTGTGCAGTACATTGTGGAAATTACTACGTATATGTGTATGTGCAAGAGTTGAATGGAGTTTCCTACAGTAGCAGTTAGTACTGTCACCTAACAAAAGCAATTCTGTTGCATTTGTATTAACTGACAGAAAAAAATGACTATGGTTATATTTTACAGTGGGATGTGCCACATCTGTTTTTTTTCAGTATGGTTTGTACTGGGTACATTTAGCTGAAGTTTGTAAAACAGGATCTATGGGTCTCAAGTGTTTTGATTGTAGCTGTGTGATAAAAAAAAATCTGATAACATTATTCCAAGGAACACAGCAAATAAGATAGGGAGGTAAGCAGGATTTGACACATGTATTAAATCTGTCACAAAAGTCTTTGCATGTAAGAAGTAAGATGTATTAATCTGTTTACTTCTGGAGATACGCAGCTGTATCCTGAATTAAGGGAATCTATGCACAGCTCATATGGTTGACATATTGCGTAATGCAAAATGTATACCTAGGCTAGATCCACACGATTGGTTGATCGAGGCCTTCAAATTCTATTTTTATGGTTGCAATAAATTGAAATTAAAACAGCACTGTGTCTAGGTATGTTACATATACATAGGTGTTAATATTTCGCAGGTGTACATTGAACTCACTTTGATATAGATATGTTATACATACATGACATAATTTCTTAACATTGTGTTTGTCTTTTTTGGCAGCAAAGGATTTAATCAAACGACTACTGAAGACAGACCCAGATGAAAGGCTGGTTATAACAGAGGTCATCAAAACACCTTGGATAGCAGTAAGTCTCTGCTCTTAATGATTTGTGCTCTCTTACATAGGAAGTCATTTGTTTGTATGCTTCTCCATAAATGTTACCATTATTTAGTTCATTAAGTGTTTAACATCTGTTCATTACTGTAAATATATATATATATATATATATATATATATATATATACACACACACACACACACACACACACACACACACACACACACACACTGGTTGTATTGGTTCAGTTGAGCTCAACAAGAAGTATTATTTAGTTAAACTTTTAATTTGTTTTTCCCACAGGAATTCACAAAGGTACCTCAGACTCCATTGTTATCAGCAAAGGTTTTGAGAGAGGAGGAGGACCTGTGGGTGGATGTTCAGGTGGGTGCTCAGGGGAGGTAACTAGGGTCATAGGAGCACTAAAAATGCGATATAAATGCATATACAGTGTAGTTGGTCAAGTCCCATCGGTAATTTGCTCCCAAGGGAAAAGGCTGAGGGTAGCGTGTAAAGAGGACGGGGTCGCGCTCTGAAAAACTAACATGGATTTTTGATGAAGTGGTAAATCTGGCTAACTTTTATTATATGGCACTAGGATCATGCAGTTTCAGAATAGTAAAGTTTTTCTGGGCACCTAAACTTTTTGGTTGTAAGTTTTATTATATATGTATTTAAGAATTTTCTTACCTGCAGATTAGTTAACCAAACAAAGCTTGCCTTACCCACATGTTGCAAGAATGCTTAGCTGTGCCTTAGCTCTAAATGAACACGTAGACCATTCATTTGAATTTGTATATAATTTAATGATAATTGCTAGACAAATGCATAGTTTGTCCCAGAGGTTTCTGTGCACGTAAAATATTAGCTCACTCAGATGTGCATGTCACAAACCATCCATTCATTTGTTGTTAACCTTTTGTGGTGACATTAATTGTGCAACAATGTCTAGAGAAAAAGCTTAAATGGCTTTTGCTAATGTGTACTGTTGGTACTGTCACCTGGTGGCATAGGTGACTGGGGTGGAATTAACTCCCTTTGATACAGTTGTAACTCCTTGTCACATTTTAATGCAAAAATGTAAGCAAGGAATTTTGATGAAAAATAATCCATACGACATGGTACTGGTAGCTGACATGTAATGTGTTGGGCAAATAAATTATGAGGATTACCAGAAACTGAGATGAGCTTTAGTACCAAATTGTATGTGTACATGTTCAACATGATGATTAAACCTCAAACCTAAGCTTCAGAAACTTAGCATCAGGTGTGCTAATCAGGTGTGATTCATTAAAGTTTAAAATGTCCACTGTTTCATTGTAAAATATAGCAATACTGTTTGACAGATGTGATGTAGGATCAAGCAGTATTCAGTTTTCTTGTAATGGCAAAGTGTGTTATTGCTGAGCTAAAATGTAATGTTAAAACAAGAAGTTTTTTTTTTTTTTTCATTTTCATTTGGTTTGTTTTGATTTTGAGGTAATGTTGATCTTAATTAAAATAGCTGAAATGAGATCAGTACTCTATTATTAAAAAGTATTATTAAAAAGCTCATTATTTTTTCATTACATGCAAGGTTCTTTCATTCAAAAAATTTTTTTTCCAGGAGGAGATGACCAATGCCTTAGCAACAATGAGAGTGGATTATGACCAATGTGTTATTAAACAACTAGATGACTCTAACAATCCAATACTGAAGAAACGCCGAAAGAAGGAAGAGCCAGGTTCAGCTGTTTGAGGCTGACAAACTGTAGCAACGAATGTTTTAAATGACTTTGTTACATACAATATATATATATGTACCCAATTTAAATATATAAATAAGCATAGATCCCCATATATTTTTTTTCTATATTGAAAATAAAGTGTAGCCATTGCATGAGACCAGAGAGTTTGAGAAGTTAAATTTTCGAAATTTATGTGGCATTTGGTGATACATATCACATTGTCAGTATGTGTTAGTATACTGGCAATGTTATAAGTTGCCAAATGTATGTAGTCTTCTGTAAAAGCATACTTCCCACATCTGTGTGGTATGTAATTAAGAATATATGCCATATATCATTAACTCTGTGACGTATTTGTTGCTGTGGACTTTTGCATTTCACATTTGACTACACTTGCACGTGCATGTACTTGGACATTGTGTTGGATTGTGAAGAGAGGCTCATTTCATAAGTGTGCTTTGATACTTGCATCCCACAAGTGTCACGTGATGTAGGACAGAATGCAAGTGATAAAGCTCACATGTACCTGATACATTTTCACCTGCACGGGTCTCTCAGAAAATTGCAACTTTCATGCAGTACATTAGCTTAATTGTAAATAGGCTGTATCGTGAATGTCATGAAATCTGATTGTCAGATCGGTCAAGTGATGTATTATTACTGGATCAACATATAGGGTATACGTTATTGGTATGTTGCAAGATAAAATTATACTAATACTTCATGTTATGACACGTTATGACTTTATGTGTAATAAGTCCAATTTATGCAGATTATTTTTACTTTGCATGAAGCGTTTCTACGTATTATATATGTATGTGTAGGTGTAAAGTTTGTGCACACACTATTTACCTCCATTTAAGTGAATGTATGGGTTTTACTCGTCATGTCAACTGCTGTAATTCTTGTCTTTAACCAAGAGATGATTGTTTTCAGGTCGGAAATTGCATTTGTTCTTAGCACCTACATGTGTTTACATCACCACACCGAATATGCTATATATTTTACTAAAGAAAAACTAAATAAATTCGCAACAAGGAACAGAATACCTCTGCACAGGAAATGGTTTCTGTTTGGTTTTAGAGACGACATGAAAGTAGGCATGACAAGCAAGTGCATATCAAATGAATAATAGTACCAGGCATGAGATTGTACGAATTTGATTAAAATGTAAGTGTTGTTGCCATTTACTCTTCCTATAATATGTGTTTTCATTGTAGCATCTTCATAAGTACAATTTCTGTACATATTATGTACACCTGTAATTATGAGCATGTAAATAGATATACATAGTGCTGACTCAATCCTCTTGGCCACACCTGCATGTATCCAGCTTCTGTGGCTTATTTTGTGTCGTGACTACAGTGACATGGAGCCTCTATTGCGTAGTTTACAGGTGTATTTTGTGTTTGGCTGCTAATTGAAGTACTTGCAAGTATCTGCTTGTATACAGACTAGACACACAACACTATTTACCTGTATGATCTGTGAAATGGCCCAACAGGTACAGGTGCTGTCACCAGTACTGTTGTGGAGCAGCATATAAAAATGTGTTCCATACCATGTATTTCCTGACTGAAATGTGTTGCTTGAAAGGCAAAAAACACATTAGCATGAAATGTTAGCATGTCAGATGAAAGACCATTAAATATTCTTTAGAAAAATATTTTGATTTATTTTTTTTTTAAGAATATTTTTTTAATGCATTTAAACAAATGCATTTTAAACTTTGAATTCTACTGTGGCCTTTTCTGACCATATTCGGACCAATCATGTCATTTCAGCTTTTTGCCACTTGACACACATCGATTTCTGTATTGCATCATTTAAAGTGCATCTTCATTTAGAGCTATGAATGCATTCAACAAATGGACCTTGAAGCAAACTATTTCAAGCCAAAAATATTGCTGAGACGTCACTGATACCCTCTTGGTCCCAACAGACCACCACAGAATCCTGTGTTTTAAATGCATTTTAATTGGTTAGATAAATTCTAAAAAAATAAAACTATTTTCCTGGACAGTGTTTAATGGTCTTTCATCTGATAAATATTTTAGTTTTTTTTTTTTTTGCCTTTAATGGCTGTTTTGACATGTTTTCTTAAAGCAACTAAAGTTTAATCTTTTTTAATCTTTAAATTTCAGTGATTATACATAGCTGTAGGTCTGATGAGAAATTATAGTCATGATTACAACTCCTGCATGATTTTACAACAGTTTCCGCATATCTGTTTATTTCAGTTAATGTGGTTACTACACCTTACAACCTGGCAAAGGTTTGAAGACAGATTCTTAGTGCACCTGAAGATTCCTATATTAGTGCTCTTGGAATGTCCCACAAAACTTTATTAACTGCTGCTATACAGTTATTTGTTAGATTTTAGGTGTTCAGGGGATTTTCTCTTCATTTTTTGTCATTTAATTTTTTTCTGCAGTATTTCAATATTTGTTTATTTGTCCTTTTATTTTTCGAATTCACTACACCTGGTATTTACAAATAGGCCTGCGTGTACGTTTTTTAAAGTGCCATTATGTCTTAGCATGTTTTGTGGGAAGTAGGTTATGTGTAATCCAACTATTAGATCTATGTTATGGACATCGAGGGCTTAGGTTATAAGGCTTACTGAGAAGTATGTATCCTAAACAGTCGATAAGTGCCTGATATTCCAATAATTTGAAGCCTCCAGAAGTCCATATAAATCCAATGTATTGTCCACATTTGCATTAATAACACCCTGTACATTGCTTTTTGCCATGGTAGACTGAACACCCCTTGTTTAGAATGCCATGTGAGTGTTAACAATAAATAAATAATGTTTTTAGTTTTTCTGAAACCTTTTGTTGTTGTCAATGGTTTTGTCACTGATGCTGTACTAGTTACATGGACATGCACCAACAGGAAGAGATATACATGGACCCTTTACATATACTTTTTACATATTTTCTGAGTAAGACTTGTGTTACCAAGTGATGACATTTTGTTGATACTATTCCTCTGAGTAAGACTTGCGTTACCAAGTGATGACATTTTGTTGATACTATTCCTCTGAGTAAGACTTGTGTTACCAAGTGATGACATTTTGTTGATACTATTCCTCTAAGCAACTACGGGCCAAATGAATAACATCTGTTGTATGTTACGAGAGAACGACAACCAGAGCTATTAAAGGTACAGCGCCATTTGCCGTTACTCGATAGTAATGGTTTACACCCTGTGTGCTTTAATGCTATGCAATTTTAGTTATCTCTTTTAAATAACACCTTGATTTTAATTAACACCTTGATTTTAATTAACACTTAGTCAAGAATTTTTCAGTTACGTGATGACGGCCAGTTTTATGGTTGGAGGAAACTGGAGAGCTTGGCGTATCCCAGCAACGTTTGGCAAGTCACGGACATATTTTCCCTTGAGTAAGGCACAGACATGCACACCATACTGAGGAATTACAAATGGTTTTCAACACGTTAACTGTGCAAACAATCATGTGGATGTCATCTGCTGCTTTTTGTGACCAACGTCACACAAGAGGTGAGAAGCACGGGAACCCATAAATTCCCTGCCATTTTCAGCTGAAAGACAAGCGGTCTTATCCACTCGGGCCACAATCTGGGCCAGAATTGATTTTATGACACAGGATGTGACATAAGTTTACCTCTTTATGATACTGGTATACAGTAAGGCATTATCTCCATTAATATTTAGCCATGCTGTTAAGCTACACAGGTTCTGACATGAGTGTCCCTCTTTAAAAAAACTAAAATAATTTCAAGTGCTACATAAGTCGCTAAAGAAACCAGGCTGAAATATTAAAGTGATAATAAGGACAGCCTATGGAACAGAGCTAACAACCTGTTCAAAAAGACATACAAAAACAGAACAATTGGAAGTTTTTTTCATGCTATGTGACAAAATTCTTCTGGTGATGAATCCGTCAGGTATGATGTTAAGTAAGGCAGTTATGCTGGAGTGTTTTCATATTTGTTTGAGAGCATGACTTTGTCGCCATATGTTAGCCATGGGTGATGTCAAGTGTTCTTATATGTCACACCAGGCAAAATTAGAAAAAACAGAAACCTTTTGTTTCTGTATTATCTTCCAAAACTCAGGACTGGTTTTAATACAAAGCAATTCAGACTATCTTGATCGTTTAACCATGCTTTTAAGACATGCAGGTCTTGACACTGGAGTAGCTCTTTAACGCATGATCTGACCAAAGATTAACCCAACAAGGAACTCCTTCCTAAAAAAACAAATGATCAGATTCTCAGTTCATGGTAAAGAACACTAGGCTGCAAGTTTAAAATCAACAATCAAACAGACCCTAATGTTTTCTTATCAAGTTTTACATGTAAACATACGTTAAAAGGAAAGAAAACACGATCATAGAGCTATGTATTACAAGCTTTTTGTCAATAAAATAAGGAAGACGTTTATCAAAAACTCTGATCATTATGTCACATCAACAGAAGCAGGATTGTCTACACAGGTTTGTTTTTTGGGGTTTTTCTTTTTTTATCGAAATTTTGAATTCTTTTCTCCATGGTTATAGGCTGAATGTGACAAACAGCTAAAAAGTTATTTTGGAGTATGCAAATAGGAGAGACAGAGAAAGAAAATGAATGGTACATATGATATAAAGATAATCCGGTCTTGTAGCTGCCCGTTACACTGAATGACTTATCATTCCTCATTACCTCATCTGAAGTAATGCCTAATTAGTATAAAAACCCCTCTTTAGAGGAGAGGTCATACAAAAGCACCTATGAGAGTAGTCCTTTAATTACGCACAAAGGGTCGCACTTCGACAAAATATGGACCAACAGTGCACTCAAAAATTTGTGGTGTTACAGTAGTTTAGGCATACCAGTGGTAAACTACCGACCAGTGGCTATTACATCTGATGTTAGTGAGACTCCAACATTAAACCCTCACCACAACAGTTGTCCAGGTACAGTGTGTGAAGACAAGACAGTTAACTGCTCAGACATCGTTATGGCGCAATATAGAAGGCAAACCAGTACCAGTAGTTCAGCGAAATGTCCAGTAGTATGTTCACTGTCCAGTATCTTTTCTCATAGACACTCAAGAAAGAGCATTTCAATTTCTCATAAAGCACCTAGTCTGAGAAAAGTTGAATTCCAAATCTTAACTCAATTTCCTAAAAATATTCATGTAATTCATTTGCATAGATACAAGGTGACCATCAATAAATGTGTAGCAGCTGACCTTTTGTTATCCGAAAAAGTTAGATAAGCAACTTTACAGGCTCCACAGCCAAAATCCAAAGGACTGTCATGCAGCATTCAATAAAATACACTCTATACTCCACTGGAAGAAAAAAATATTGATAGGTGAATCAAGCAAAATGTAAGATTTCTAAATCAAAATCTACAGCCATCAAGAAACTCTTCAGTTAAACTACTGTTTTTAGGTTTTTTGAGTGGAGGATGCTGTGGTGTTAAAAGTAAACCACTGATCTTTGGTAAATATTACTAAAAAACTTTCCCACCTGGAGAGTGAACTCATATTGGTGAAAGGACTGATTTCCAGCTTTCTTCATGCAGCCCTATACAGCCCTATGATCACTCCTGACTGTATATTGCCCCCTTGGCAACAACACAAAGCCCTGACAAGAGTTGAGCAGATGGTGGAACTCCCAAGAGGACTCCTTGTCTGTAGATTGAACCAACCCCTTGTCTACCACAGTGATTGAAGGACAGCCATATTGACCACTCAGACATAACCTGCCCCTGTAATAAATGTAGAGTACTGATACCAATACACAATGTAACTCAAAGCACATGTTAATTTGCTTCTAAAGTTAACATGTGCTTTGAGTTAAACTGTTTCATGTAGCTGTGTTTACCTCAACTATCAAAACTGTGAATCTGGCTGTTTTATGCTACACAGTAACACTACAAATTAACTGCCATGTACACATACATGTGTCAGTAAATTCTACAGTTCAAGTTCATTGTATACCTGGTAGGCACCATTCTAAACCAAAATATAGTCTAAGTCATTTATACAAGAGATCTTACAAGAGATTATTAGCCACGAGCACAAAATCTAAATTAACATACCAATGTTTACTGCGTCAAACTAAAAATATACATACATTTAAATGCACAGTCAATGTACTGAGTGAACATGTAGCTCTTTCCCTCTGTATGAAGCAGCCTAATGCTTCTGTATACTGTATTCCCATAAATATCATCTATAATGCCTGTCACAACCAGGCTGTCTAACATACATGTACATGTAGGCCTACTGGTAAGTCCGTAGCTTAAAAATAAATTAAATCCCGATATTAAACTTAAATTTTCCCCATATGCATGAACAGGTATTTTCAAGGGGGAAATGGAAAGACTTAATCACCTTGTTGAAATTTTATCTGCATCACTTATCAGTGAACATGTCAGTACTCTATTTAGTTTGAGTGATCTGATATTGTTACTAAATGTGAGTTAAAAACAAATGTAACATTTGATTATAAATGTAAGTTTAACTAAGCAGCATCGTGTATTGTAGACAAATCTGTTTGGCAATACCAGAGACTGCATACAGAGAAAATCGTGACATTCGGTTTAAGGGAAAAAAAACGAAGATACAATGTATATCATTTCCTGATGCAAATTCAAACTTACACACGTACATATGTAATAGCTTCTAGCATAAAACCTACCACAAGATTATTCACAAAATTATTTTGACAACATATGATGTTGGCAGCAATCCATTACAAATCTGCACACCTTAGAACATCTTCAGTTAGAGAAATGGACATCCTTTATGGCATCAAATTTGATATAATATTCACCAGCAAATGATTCCCTACACAATGTCAACTGTTGTATCTTGTTTATTAAATTATTAATAATCTACCTGTGATTACAAAAATAATAGTTTACATTTATACATAAGTTTAATTGGTGTTTCATCAAGTTCAACAATTTTAAACTTTAATATAATAGACCTACTGTATTAGTCCAAGCGCAAAGTCTGCAGATTGAAGAATATTCAGATAGGCCACATTGAGGGCTGCTCAAACTTTAGTCACAGGCCCTGCCATCCACCGAAGTGGTGAAGAACAGATTGCTGCCCATATAAGCACTCTTCTTGCCTCTAGCTGGTCAAATCCATGTTGTCAAGTGTAGCCTTCCAATTGTCAAACACAAGTTTGTAATGGTAATCCAATAAATTACTGTCTCACATACAAAATGGTAGCCTCTGGGCTATATGGTGAGAGGTGATTTCAACACTGCCGCTATTTGCTTTGTCATCAGACCAGGTGCCGTGAACACTTGAATCAGGACCAACAGTCCAACTCCTGCACACCATAATTGGTAGTTGACATTATTTTTGATAGTTCAGAATTATAATACTATAAATAACCCATTTCCATGAAGTACCACATGGCTTGAGTGCTCTATGTTAAGAAATGATACTTAAGTGGATTACAAGACTGAGTGTGGTGATTGGAAGGGGAATATTACAAGATGGATTTGAACACCTAGAGGAAAGGGGAGTACGTATTTGAGCAGTAATCATTCTCTGTCTTTCACCACTCCGGCCAGGTCTCTGACTAGAGGCTTAGCAGTCATGAGTGTGGCACATCCAAATACTCCTCAACATAGCAGTGGTGAACTGAAATGAATACTCTAGATGTCAAGTTTAGGGGCAGAGTAAACGGGAGCAAACCATGTACTGTGGTCTTCCAGTCCCTCACCAATCTCTTGACACTGAACATCCATACCAGCGAGCGCTGAATTCAGCCCAGGGATTTGCCTGTGGCTCATCAGCAGAGCCAGACAATGATATATATAATATTTTACAGTATTATGTAAATCTGTCAATGTTTTGTAACAGTAGAGATATTTTTTTGTTGTTGTTAGCATGAAATGACAGTTTTCATCATTCACACTGTACAGCTGGATGAATACCATAGTTATATGTCAACTATTTACAAAGTATGTTGTTCAGTAAGCTTGATACCACAAACAAGAATAACATCCTTCACTCCATGTTGGTTCTCTTGATTTCAGAACTAAGCCAGTTTTTTTTTCTTCCAGGTGGCTCTTAAAGCATCTTGGTCCAGTCCTGTAGTGTAATGATACAATGCTTGCTCTTCATAGTTTTTTCCATGCATTTTATAACACGTCCAATCATCACTTGATAAACAACACATAGAGTCCCATTAATACACATATTAATGACACTGGAATATGTAATCTTGTTCCCACAACAGATGCTGAAAGCAGAAAACAGTCAGAAGATTTAGTAAGTATACACACATACATGGTTAAACAAAAACAAGCCCAGACCTGTAACTGTTTACAAATATTTACATGCTGCATAATTTAACATACATAAAGGGCCCACCATATCCTTCATTAAAACATTTGCTCCATATAGATTTAATAACTGATTCAGATACAGGCCCTCAGATTTTTATTAAACATGTATATACAAACATCATAAAAAACAAGCACTCTCATAGATTTTCACATATATGCATATCTGTATGAATGCAATCATTATATTGTAAGATATAAATACTTGTTAATGCTTATTACACCTGGTCTGCCAGCAAACATGCAGATGGTCGTGGGTATCCTTCGGGCTCTATCTGGCTTCCTCCCATCATAATGCTGGCTATTAGTATAAGTAGTATAAGTGGAATATTCTTGAGTACAGTGTAAAACACCAGTCAAGTAAATGCACAAATGTTATACCATACCTTTATAAAAGACACCCAGAAAGCCCTTTTTCTCTGAGAGAAACCACTGCTTCAATCTGGGAACCCTCCTCATATACGCACAGGTGCAGATGACCAATAATCCAAATATAAGCATTCCATCAAAGGAATAGGCTGAAAATACACAAGAATGAAAAAATGAAATGACGAATAATAACAACCCAAGGGTTACAGTATTTAAGTTTTGCTGAACTTAATGTATATTTGAATACTAAGTATCGCGTATGCAGTGATCTTTGCCAATGAGGTAGCAAAATACAAATACTATGTGATCATCAGGTGCATGTCATTCAGACTCAGTATATATAAGCCATTCATAGAACGGAATTTCGGGCTAATTGGCGGCACAAGACTCACAGGGTACCATGAAGTACGAATAAGTGTAAAACCATAGGCATGACAGGTGGCAGAATAATCCGAACACTATTTATACCTGATACATATAACAAGGTACATAACTTCAATGCCTGGAACATAAGCCCTAACTTTGCATAACTGTACATAAAACAAGGAAAAACAGTTCAACCTCAACCAAACGACATTCGTTCGAAAGCTAACACTTTAAACTTTACACTGGTGTATGAATTGGCAAAGAAACATGCTTTATCTTGGCTACATGAAGCCTGAAACCTGTACTTTTGTAATTTTTTGTTTAGTCGGGCAAATCGGGTAACAGGGAAAAGACCGTCAAGAGACAGTTTTGGCTTGATTTCTCAGCGATGAAACCCAATGGAGCCACTGTATTTCTACCTTCGACCAAATGAAATGTTCTTTTAATAAAACACCTTTAAATACCTTGATAGGTTACGCTCAGTGGAAGTTATGCAGCTTCCTGAATGTACAGCTGTCAGTTCAACTTGCCCCAATCAGTGCAATCCGTCAGGGCAATTAAAGCTTCACTCTGATTGGTCACTGATTTGCTTGGAACCAGAGTGAAGCTTTTATCACCCTGACGGGTTATAGTGATGGAGCAAAGTTGAAGTGAGAGCTGTACATTTATGAAGTAAAAATCAGAGGAAGCTGCATAACTTCCGTAGAGTATAACCAATCAAGGTTTTTAAAAATGTTTTATTAAAAGAACATTTCATCTGGTCGAAGGTAAAAATACAGTGCCTCCAGCAGCTTTCATCTCTGAGAAATAAAGCCAAAATTTGTGCTTGACAGTATTTCCCTGTTGTCCAATACACTGAGATCAAGTACCTCATTATATATATATATATTTATAAAAAAAAACAGCATGCTGATGATTCTGCCACCTATGTGTTAAACTAACGGAAAAATGCTTTGTTTCTAAAAACGGTTAACTTTGTTTCCGAACTTGTCGTTTTTTATATACTGTACACATGCACTACTCAGCAGGACATTAGTAATATGACCTGGCCTGTTGCTTCGATCCAACTTCAACTCAGTTCAAAGGCCTGTGATTTAATTTTGTTCATATTGTCAAAGCCAGATGTAAACCACACTAGTAGTGGGCATTAATCCCACGCAAAATGTTATGTTTCAACCATAAAAATAAATCGTCTTACAGAGAAATTATTAATTTACATTCGTTTCCATGGACTGGCTTAATTTCTCTTTTGATGCTGACAAGCTTCTAAGCCAGCGCCAAACTTCCCGACACCGACAGAAAGTTACGGGTACCGAAATACAGTTGAGCTGCAACAATAACACAGCACATCACAATCAATTTCTATCTCACCATTGGTCATCTTGACACTCTTGTAAGTCAGAAACACTCTGCAATATAAACTGTCAAAGTCTTTTCAGTCGCTAGTGATCCCTGACTGCCACATTCCAACGTTTACACTGGAAGTAGAACTCTTCTGTCAATGCGTGTACAGGAAGTAGATGCGACGCATGCCCATTGGAAGATTCACGTTGCTCACAGTTGCGTGTGATTTTTTAGGGGTTTTTCAAGTGTATGGGTAGATGTATCATGCGTTAGTGCTTGTGTGGCGTACAACTCGTAAGTATGACTGTAACGATCAGAAAGCGTGCTAAACGAAGCTGAAGGCATACATCTGTCTGTCGCCGCTCAAGTCAGCGGGCTAGTCTCATTTGCCGGTGCTTGCGCCATGTTCACGCATCAGACAAGATAACCAAATGAAATAGACCTTGTATGTATAAGGCAGTAGGCCTACTCATGTACAACATCTAATTCATTAGGCTTTAGGTTGATCACCCAAATTTGAGAAAAAGTAAAAACATTAACATGATATATATGCCTACTCAGTTAATAGTAAAATGATAATATATAAGTAAGAAAAGTATTGGATGTCATGTCAATATGTCATCCGTTTAGACCAATATTTTGACATGAAATCCAAAGTGATCCTCAAGTTGGGTGTACATTTGTGACGGAAAACCTGGTCAAAATTAAAAGCCAATAGTTTGGTTTTAATAATTTAATATTTAATAAATGGTTTGAGATTAAATAGTAAGAAAGATCAGATCAGTTTGACGTTGTTGTAGCACGTTACACAAGATAATTCTATTCTGAATGATACTAGTGATGTTTTTTGAGAGAAATAAACTATTTTGGAATGGGTTTGAAAGTGTTTACTTGTCTGAAAGGTATTACATAACATGCAACAACAAAGAAAAGATCACATGGTCAGGTACAGGTAGCGCCTTGGGTAGCTGACCTCAGATGCAGGTGGGGCTAGACCAGGTGGATTGGATAAGCTACCTCAGGGATAACATGAAAATAGTAGAGCACAAGCCCTTGTATCAATCTAACTGGACTGATAATACTACCTTATGTGTACTACAGTAAGAAGGACGAAGGTGGGAAACAAAGTTTCACAGATTTTTCTCCATTAGTTTTATATTTCTGTGTACTCCAATGTGTCCTGTGAGACTTGTGTCACCAGTAGCTTGTCAGAATTATCCACAATGTGAACAGATTACATAAAAACATCAGTGCACAGATTAGTGATTGATCTGAACACAGTAATTAGCACCCGTGTGTTTGCAGACAGACAAGATGGCACAACCTGTCCCTGAGCATATTAACTTTCCTGCAGAGGAGGAAAAGATTGGTGAACTGTGGGAGTCTTTAGATGCATTCCAGACCTCTTTTAAATTATCGAAAGGAAAACCAAGGTGAGGAGAAAGTATTATGTCAGAAAGGGATTCTAATCAATGAAATAATACATATGCAAGTACAGAAGGACTGTTGTTGAGGTTATAAATATAAATAATCATGTATTAGTTCTTTACATAAAGGTCAGTTCCTTAAAGCATACAAAAAAGCATTTTTAGAAATTCTTATCATTCTGTACATTTGCATATTTTTCATCATTTTGAATGCTAATCTATTATTTTTAAGATACACATTTTATGATGGCCCGCCATTTGCCACTGGCCTTCCCCATTATGGTCACATTTTAGCCGGAACCATAAAGGACATAGTGACCCGATGGGCTCACCAGAGTGGCTATTACGTGGAGCGGAGGTTTGGCTGGGATTGTCATGGCCTGCCTGTGGTAAGACTCATACATGTGTTTACATGTGTCATAGATGATTTTGGGGGGTCCCACGGGCTCTGCACGCTTTTCTCCCATTACAATACTGACCACCATGATAATAATGAAATATTCTTGACTATGGCATAAAACTTCAATTAAATAGATAAATAAATAAACATAATACTGTCAGAGTCAATGGGATGACTGATATATGTAAGCTTTGTTTTAATTCATTACTAATTGGGCTACATTTTGTCATAACCTGTAATCAGTGATAATATTTATGTCTGTAATTCTTCATGACATTCCCATTATTGTGATTACATAATAGCTAATGTGCTAAGTTGCACTTGCACATGTAGGTGGGAGCTTTATTCCTGTTAGAATCAGTTCAAGGAAGTCAGGGAAAGCTCATATATTTAATTGGGACAGATTAGTTAATGAACAAAAACTGAAGAGAAAAAACAATATTTCTGGTTTACTTGGGAGTTATTTCTTTGTCATCATATAGGAGTGATAGATGTGAAAAGCCTTGGAGTCTTTTACCCAGGTCGGTAAGGTCATACATTTCAGGAGTACGAGATAGACAAGAAATTGGGTATAACGGGACCAGCTGACGTGGCCAAGATGGGCGTGGACAAGTACAATGCTGAGTGTCGGAAAATTGTCATGAGATATTCCTCTGACTGGGAGGTAATTTAAACCATGTAGGCCTACTACATCATACTCCTTACAACGCATGCGTTGCCCTCTACGCTTTACATCACTGCCACCAATAGCAAATTTTGTACAGAAATCTTGAACAACGCCGATGCCATCGGGCTCACGATGAGGCAGGAAGTGATGCCACAAAACAATCTGTCTCAATCTTTGTCTTTAATCATACTTTATACACGAGGATTTTTTTATCTAGAGTATGTACACCATGATTCTTACCAAAATCTGATACAATTTTATTAACGAATGCTGATTAAATAGTTCCACAGGAGAAGACAAGTGATGAGGCTAAGCCTAAACAAGCCTACGTACATCTCACATGCTGTAAAGGTCAGTCTTGTCTACTGGTGCCAATGACATGAAACAAAAGGTGGAGATCGATGTATGCGCTGTAAGGAGTATGCTACTACATGTACATAATTCCAGGGCCGTTGCTATGCCAACATAGGATCCAGACCTGTTGGCCCAGCTAATACATGTACATGTGCATGTATATCCAGGGTCAAATATAGCTTCTTAATTGGGGTGCCCTTTTGAAATCCTTAGACAAAAATCAAGACATTTTTAAATGGACTAATATTAGGCTAACAATGGGATGCGATAACAAAGGATGTAATAAAATGGGGCGTAACAAGATGATTGATTCAGGTGTAAGCAGAATTAAATCACATATTTTCAGCATCAAATTAATCAAAATAAAAAAAAGGTTTTGACTTTTTTATGACCTCTTTTGCATACTGAATATTGGTTCTGTTGATTGTTTCCAGAAAATAGTGACCAGACTAGGACGATGGATTGACTTCAAGCATGATTACAAAACCATGTACCCATGGTTTATGGAGACCATCTGGTGGATTTTCAAACAGATGTATGAAAAGGGCCTTGTTTATCGAGGTTTTAAGGTGAAGCAACAATATGTAATGAAGTAAATTCTTGGAATACATAATAGCTTGGATGTTAAATAAATTTATTGAGGAGCCCTGCATGGCAGAGTTGACCAGAACACTGGTGAAGCTGTAGATACCAAGCTTTGTACCAATGAGACTGTGTTTCAGCTCTGGCTTACTTAAAGGAGAAGAAAATTTAAATATCAAATACCATTGAAAGAGTATGCATTTCCTCACAAGTACATGCCATAAAAAAATTCTCGCAGGTGCATGCCATAAAAAAAAAAATTCTACTATGTACCTCAAGTTGATAAATTATGAATAAAGTCAGCGCCAAAATCCACTGTGTGCGACTCCATTTTACCTAAGATGCTGCTGTCAGAAAGCGCTGAAGTGCAGTTCGTACATTTCGGGTAGAACTCTTCTTCGCAGAAGCTAGTGTACCGTACAGTTCGTTTTCCACTTGACGATCGGGAAACTGGAATGTTGGACGTAGGTTCCAAGTTTACACGAACAAGCCGGCAGTTTTATCGACTCTCATTGGCTGAGGGGCATCACACCCCCCGAATAAATTACAAGGTGTTAAAGATGGAGGACGTGATGGACTGAGGGATTTATGCCAGCTTTGCCGTTTTCAGGCTTTACATGTATGGCTAGGAAAAATTGCAAAATTATGCAGCAGGCACCCCCAGATAGAAAAAAAAATGTGCTCTTTTCAGCCTGTAGTGTTATTTTTTTTTTAAATTTTCTTTTCCTTTCAGTTGAATTGTCAGGTATCTGAGTAAATTGACAATGTAATCAATAAAATGACTGTAAACATATTTAACAACTTAACTGATAGTATTATCTTATTCAGTATGTTTATAAACAGATTGATTCATTTGGAAATAGCAAATTTTTCTGAAAGGAAGTTTAAACACCTGACACTATGGAGAGGATGAAGAAAGGTGGCAACAGTGCTTGTAATTTGTTTTTTAATGGTAGATTTAAAAATACTAATTGCACATATTTTTATCTAATCAGGTGATGCCTTTCTCCACTGCCTGTAACACTCCACTTTCCAATTTTGAGTCTGGTCAAAACTACAAAGATGTGGTGGACCCAGCTGGTAAATTATTGTATATGTATATGTCATTTGAATGTCTTTAGAGTTACTGAACATGCTCTGCATTGATGTTGATATGTGTTGAAATAATCTATACAGTTTTTACTTGAAGCTGAATATCATTTTAAATTGGTATAAATCCATAAACGTTTAGGTTAAACCTGCAATTGATAATTTTATGTTGAATGACAAAGCTTTTAGTTTTGTCTTTCTTCTGCAGTTATTGTGAACTTTCCTTTGGAGGAGGATCCAGGTGTGTCAGTCATCGCATGGACTACGACCCCTTGGACTCTGCCAAGTAACCTTGCCCTTTGTGTACATCCTGATCTAGAGTATGTCAAGGTCAAAGGTAAACTACTGCAGTTTTGAATTGGCAAATTTTGGAAACATTTTGAAAGCACTGGAATTCTATTAACATACAAAGATACTGTATAATTTTAATTAAGATTATTTAAATATTATGTGAAGAGAAGTCTTGTCATTTACTGTTTGCAATCTTTTTCCAAATTACTTGCATATGGAATGAAGTGCTTTCTGATTTTTTTCTTTTTTTTATTGGTCTTCAGATAATGAAACAAATAATGTTTACATCATGATGGAAGCAAGATTGGAGGCTTTGTTCAAAACACCTGAAGAATACACCATGCTTGAAAAGTAAGAGTAATGTAAAATAAAGGTTGGGTACTGACTAAATGTAGGCAGAATTACTTCATCCACTCACCAAATTTGTTGCATCCAGCGTCTTTTTGGTGTGTGATGCATGTCATGTTAAACTTTGTGTTACGACCCATTTTTCAAAACTGCAGCCTGTGTCATACCTATACATGAGTTTTCACAGTGTTTTTTGTTGTTGTTAGTTTGTCCATGCTTGTATGATTTTTTCTCTATTTATACAGCAGGTATTTGTTTGGACAGGTTGGGGCACAATTTGTCAAAAGATACAAGTATATCCAGCGATCTGTGATTGTCATATTTGTGTGTATTCAGATTTAAATTAACTAGTTATGTTTTTTTTACAGGTTTAAGGGTATCACACTTAAAGGGAAGAGGTACAAACCGCTGTTTGAGTACTTTACCTGGGTAAGTTAATTCCCAGTGGTGTTTATAATTAAAGCTTTCTCCGGCAGGGGGTAGGGGCTCAGTCCCAAATGATGTCATGCTCTAAGAACTGACAATCATGAAACTTCCTTATTTGTCTCCAGGCATGGTGATAAATCACATGCAGATTTACCCAGTGGAAGAGATCTGTAGTATATCGTTATTGTGACCCAGCCTATTACGTCAGGCAAATATAACCTTAAGCAAACCAATACATGGACTTAGTATTTCAGAATTCAAGCTTACAGAAATTATCGTAGTGTCCTTCATGCATTAACCTGGTTGGAAAGCAGTCTGCTTGGATTCTCTTACATCAACACCTGTCATTTTTTCAGATGAAGTCTCGTGGAGCGTTCCAGGTGCTAACAGATGGCTATGTCACCGCAGAGAGTGGTACAGGTGTGGTCCACCAGGCACCATACTTTGGAGAGGTATATCTGGTTACAGTTCTTTACCTGGCTGTCTAATGAATGTACAAGCATGTGTAGACGTATTTCGTCCCTGTTGATGACAATGCCTTTATTAATGAGATCTTCCCACTGGACCAGGTTGTGCTGGCTTGACCAATTGCTTATTTCCCTTGACCCACAAACGTGACATTATTGGTACAAGTACCAATAGGTAATGTCAATTACCCGAATTGAGAAAGTTGTCAGATATGTAAGACGACTTGTTATTATTGATTTACCATTGAAATAGGGATGGCATTAATTGTTGTAATAGACTAGGTGGTATGGAACTTTTACAAGGTTGTTCTGTCGTTTGAAGGATGACAACCGTGTTTGCCTGAACCATGGAATCATCACCAAAGACATGGCCATGATCTGCCCTGTGGATGCCAGTGGGAAGTTCACGGACGAGGTCACAGATTTCAGGGGTTTACATGTCAAGGTGAATAATCAGTTTGTCAGGGACAATCATATTACCATCATTTTGTCTGGTGCAATTGTTTTTATTGTCAGGAACAGCAATTTTGTCTGGGACAATCATATTACCATCATTTTGTCTGGTGCAATTATTTTTATTGTCAGGAACAGCAATTTTGTCTGGGACAATCATATTACCATCATTTTGTCTGGTGCAATTGTTTTTATTGTCAGGAACAGCAATTTTGTCTGGTGCAATTGTTTTTATTGTCAGGAACAGCAATTTTGTCTGGGGCAATCAGTTTGATTGTCAGGAACAGCAATTTTGTCTGGGGCAATCAGTTTGTCAGATTTCACAGTTTCTTTTACATAAATAGTGGTGTATATTCATAAATATCTGATTTTCTGCAGTTGAAATTTTTGGTTACATTCTCTTTACTTAATATTTAAGCTTCATAGAGCAGAAAATTTGTGAGATTGATTCAGAACTGCTGATTCTAGTGCATTTCAAAATTAAAGTTATGGTAAATTTTGCACGTACTATATAGATTGATTGTAAATGCATTTAAATCACAATTTAGCTTGTAATGTAATGTTATCCCAGTGGAAACTGTACCTGTGCGTCTTAAGAACACAGCTACACTAAATCTTTCACTACAAAGTTGTTGGAAATAATTTTATTAAAATAGAATCACGATATCAATAAATATGATGATTCCACAGGATGCTGACAAGCACATCACAAAGAAATTGAAAGAGAGAGGCAGGCTGGTGCACCAGGGCACCACCAAACATAGTTACCCATTCTGCTGGAGGTAAGGTGTAAGTCTGAGCGAGTCTCTCATGAAGGGAGGGAAATGCAGAGCTGTAAATGTGCCTGCCCATTGTATTACTCTCTGATTGTATTGATTTACTTAGTACCTGCATGTATGAAGATTTGTCATGACTTATCTTACGAAGTTACTAATTTAAACCTCTTATGTAACATTTTTATGGAAGGCAAGTGGTCTCCATGGCAAGCACCATGCATACTTTTCTTTTACAACTTAAAAATAAATTCTAGACAGACATCGCATGTGATGTCTATATCGGTCCCATATCGGGTGGTCTCTTTCACATGCATGTTCATTACAGCTATGTTGACTGTTTCATTTGTTCAACCTTTGTCAAGTTCAATTGTAATTTGTTTTTTTTTAAGTTGCACAGGGTGTACTCAGCGCACATGAAATTTGTCCCTCTTTAGACAGCAATTCTTTCTGTAGTAAAATGTAATATTCTTGTTATAAATATTAACGTATTAAATGAAGTATTGTATAAAGCAAACTATGGTATAAAAAAGTTGTTATGTAAATAAATTTTGTCTGTACTATATTATATTTCACCATGTGCTGGTCACGTACTGATGACACTTCACTTGATCTATATATGTGATATCACTACACTGTTAGACGTTGGCGCAGTTTCCAAAAAGTTTAAATCATAATGGTTTTTTCCCCTATAAATTTACAATAAGGCATTCATTACATATCCTCTGTGTATTTGACATTTGCAGATCTGACACCCCGCTAATCTACAAGGCTGTTCCCAGCTGGTTTGTCAGAGTGGAGCAAGCCACGAGCCTGTTACTGGAGAACAACCAGAAAACTTACTGGTAAATATACTTACAGCCCATTTCAGCAGAAGTGAAGATACTCATAAAGGCTGATATTGCACATTGGATTTCCTGGGTTAAATCCTGTATCGGTAGCCGTTGTGAAACTTGAACAAATATTCCATGCCTAAAATTCAGCAGAGACTAGGCATCCAGTCAGCAACATTTCTGTATCCCTGTATTAGACCACACTGTTAGTGCTATATCTTGTGAAGTAATGTAAGTTGTCAGTTAAACTTACTATTCTGTGCACTATAACATAGGCTGACGTACATGTACATATGACATATGGTTATGGTTATTTTTACATAAATTTAAAGAAAATCAGCTGTGTTACTGGAGTTCACTAAAAGAGATATAACTGAGTAATGAAGTGAAGATGACACGCCGAAAAGAGATACAGTGTGATGCCACTCCGTAATCATGGCTTTACAACGTAAGAACTGTGAAATTGGGGTGTTAATAATCCGCCGTCCTCAAAGTTGACTTTGTCGGGAGGTAAAGCAGTAATCAGTTTGATAAACTAATGAGAGATATAACTAAATTAACTTTGTAATTATTAGGGTTCCAGAAGTGGTGAAAGACAAGCGCTTTGCTAACTGGCTGCGGGATGCGCGTGACTGGGCCGTGTCTCGTAACAGATACTGGGGCACCCCGATCCCGTTGTGGATCAGTGATGACGGGGAAGAGGTAAGCAGGGTATCAAATGCCAACCGACCTGCAGTGATTGAACTGCAGAGCATGGTGTTAGAAAACTTCTAAACATTCTTTTGCTTAAGCAAAAGTGTTTTCCTTAGCTGAGCAACTTAAGTTTCTTCAAGAAACACTCCATGTTAAACAGTGTCAAAATAAAACCAAAAAACAAGCAATTCACTGAACTCGGGTTTCATGACATCAGGGCCTGAAGTGTAATCTGATATTCCCGAAGTCTGTCTCTGTGTCTGTCTCTGTGAATCCAGATAACTTGACTGTGTTCTTAAATTAATCTTAAGTTACAAGTGTACAGTTTTTGCAATAATTTTGATAGTCTGTGTGTAGTGGGTTTCATACATGTACACCTAGCCTGCAAGTCATCCTGTAATATTTGTATGAGATGTGTAGTACAGAATACCCATTTAAGCTTTGTTTGCTACAGGACTAATTGAATCTGTTGATTGAAGATCCTAATATTAAAATGCATATTTCAGTTGCGTTAAAATATATTTTTTCCCACAGTCTGATAGCTTTGTGTCTCTTGCATGTATGTTCTCTCAGGTGGTCTGTGTTGGTTCTATAGAGGAACTTCAGAAGCTGACAGGAAAGGCAGACATTAAGGATCTGCACAGAGAAAGGTATCCAATATGCCATTGGCCTTTGGAGGGATTAGTAATCAGTTTGTCCTATTTTGGTGTTTTCACACACATTTCCACTTATTTGCATTACGCTTACATGTCGTACATGTAATACAAGATGTCCATGATGATGAAACAGACAGTATTCAAACTTACATGTCTGGACTCCGACTTCATATATTGTGTGTTTTACTGCCTTAATTGTTCAAGACAGGTGAATGTATTCAGGTAAGGCAAGAGCAATATACAGACATTCTTTCCTGATGCTTCCAAAATACTTAGAAAGATGTGTAACTGTTGGTGTGTTTTGTCACATAGTGTGGATGGGCTGACTATTCCATCAAGGATGGGTAAAGGTGAGCTAAAGAGGGTGACAGAGGTGTTTGACTGCTGGTTTGAGAGCGGCAGCATGCCCTATGCTCAGGCCCACTACCCATTCGAGAACAAGAAGGAGTTCGAGGACAGCTTCCCTGCAGATTTCATCGCTGAGGGCGTTGATCAAACCAGAGGATGGTAGGAACTGTATTGAACTGTTAGGTTACTTGTATGGATATGATTAACAAGTTATGAGACCATGGATGGGATATGGTAGTGTCCTCACTACTGTCAGTTGTCCCATTTCACCTGTACCTGGTGAAGGGAGGTGGGTTTTTTCTGGGCAGTGAACTTCCATTTCCTCCGTTTAAAAGCCTGAGTGTAGTCAGAGAAGTGAAAAATGTTCTTAAAACAAATTTATCTGTGTTAACAGTCTGTAATTTATATACCTTTGTATTGGCTTTGAGAACAAGATTCTCAGTTCAAGCTACCACATGAAAAAAATTGGCTTAATTGCTTTAGAACATGTGTAGCAAATATTTATTTTCGTCACTCAGTTCCTAAATGGTTAACACCATTTCTTTGTGTTCAGAGTTCAGAGAAGCTAGTGTGTATCATTGTTGGCAGGCATAAGTTCTGGGGATGTACTAAGTTCAGATTCAAACATTGCTTTTGAATTATGCTATTTGGTCTGACTGGGCCTGAGCAAGTGGATTTACATTTTTGGGTTTGAGATAAACATTATGTTTAGGCAATGGTGACACAAGAAATGAATGTATTTTCTAATGCCACTTCATTATGAAATTGTTGATGTTTATAGGTTCTACACCCTTCTGGTTGTCTCAACTCTGCTGTTTGGTAAACCCCCTTTCAAGAACCTCATTGTGAACGGGCTTGTGCTAGCAGCGTAAGTTTCAACAGGAAGCAGTGATCAATGGTAACAGTTTTTAGCAGATTACTACTTGTAGCTATTATTCTTTTAGAACCTGCTGCAACTAAAGATTCAGTATTTTTATTTTGCAATTTTCGTGTATCAAGAGCCATAGAGAAAAATGTATACAGTTACTATATACATTGATTGTACCAAGGCTACAAACATGTCTCTTCAGAGTAAGAAGTTGGCACCACTATTGCCTTATGCATAATCATACATTACTGTCAGAGTAGACTGGATGTGGGTTATTCTTCCAGAGACGGTACAAAGATGAGCAAACGGAAGAAGAACTACCCAGACCCTATGAGTGTGGTGGATGATTTTGGAGCTGATGCTCTAAGGTAATCAATTCAGCAATAATATGTACTATGTGCTGAATTTTCCTCAAGAGTTTACCTTTTCAATGCTTGACCTGCATTGTGGACAAAAACCAATTACACCAGGTACATGGTATAGTGTGTTACCACAACAGGTTAACAAAATAAAATAAGTTGGCATCGAATCCACAAAGCTAAAGAATTTTAAACTTATGGAATTACCAGAAACCTGTCAAAATGAATGACTTTCTGGTTTTAAGTATCATTTTGAAAACTGAAAAGACTTGTTGTACTGGCAATACTAGTGATACATCTTAATCATGTGGGCTGACCCAGGAGCCTCTCACCAATGCAGTCACTGTGAGTTGAAATCCAGCTCATGCTGGTTTCTTCTCGGGACACATGTGGGAAGGTCTGCCAGCCGACAGAGCCTTAAGATTTAAGTGCATTAAACTATTTATATAGAACTAAGTTTATTCCTCCATGACAGCTGTACATTGATATTTTTTATGACAGGCTTTACCTGATCAACTCGCCTGTGGTCAGAGCAGAGAGCCTGAAGTTTAAGAGGGATGGTGTTCGTGATGTGCTGAAGGATGTCTTCCTGCCCTGGTACAACGCCTACAGATTCCTGATGCAAAATGTGGAGCGGTTAGAGCGGGTAAACTGGACATATACAACCAAACCTCGGATGAATTCATAACATACTGATCTTGGGTCAACAATAGTATCAAAATACCCATGATACCTGTTAAGATCAGTGACTTCCTTGGCTTTATAAATGAACACCCATTTAAATGAAAGAAATGCCGGCATTTTAAATTAACACCCATTTAAATGAGAATGAAAGAAATGTCAGCATTATAAATAAACACCCATTTAAGTGAGAATGAAAGAAATGTCAGCATTATAAGTGAACACCCATTTAAGTGAGAATGAAAGAAATGTAAATGAATAGTATACTATTCTTGATGTGACAAATTACAGGCTGATGTAACTTGTTCTTCCAGATGACTGGGGGCATGGAAATATGGTTTACTTGTTGACTTTTTTCAAACTTAGAAATAAATTTTCGTGAGTATATGTACAGTGGTATATATTACTTCTGAAAAAGTTATCTCTTTTTTTTTCTTTGTTAGGAGGATGACATCCAACTGAGATATAATGAGGCAAAGTTGACTGTCTCCAGGAACTACATGGACAGGTGGATTCTGTCCTTCACACAATCCCTCGTCAAGTTTGTTAAGCAGGAAATGGCAGGTGAGATATCTTCGTAGCAAAAAATAAAATGATATATGAAATTAATATTATAGTCGCACTATTCTTCAACAAATACAAACTTTGATTTAAAAATATAATTATTTGTATCTTTTTTTTTTCTTCAGCTTATCGTCTGTACACAGTTGTGCCAAGACTGGTAAGATTTGTGGACCAGCTTACCAACTGGTATGTCAGAATGAACAGGAAGAGACTGAAGGTAAGATGTGGCCTGTCCCTGTGTCTGCTCTGTATATATCTGCTATGAATAGAGATCACAGGTACAAGAAAGTGTTTAGAGTGACGGAAGAGTCTCATTATGACAAAAAAGGAAACCCTTCACCTGCCATTTCTACATGTGTAAAAGTGATATTTGATTATAAGATTGTGAGGATGACTGGTAGATGTCGGTCCTACCTGGTAATGTTGTGTACTTGTATGCTCAAGTTCCTTGCTGTGTCTGTTGTCAGGGTGATGGTGGTGCTGAGGATTGTCAGGCAGCTCTGGAGACACTCTTCTCGGTCCTCTTCACCATGATCAGAGTGATGGTAAGTCAGCAACCCTCTCTTAGTGGATTTCTTGGTTGTTTTAAATTGTTCAAACTGCCTAGGAATCATACTTCAAAGAAATTAAGTATTAAATAGCATAATCAGTAGGATAAACCACAGTGTAAACACTTTTCATACATTACTATTCCTTTCATTTATTAGATTTTCATTCAATGTAATTTGTACATTAATAAATGTTGTGTTAAATACATTGTATAAGAAGAAGTTTGTGTGATCTTACAGTTTGTAAAATGCCTTTTAGTGTTTATAAAGCATCAGTTCGTTTAGAGTTTGCTTTACTTACAAATAGTTTTGTACTGAATTTTATTCAACAATGATGCAATATGACATAGATGTATCATTATGTGCACAAGTACATGTAGAGTGTGAAGTGCTGTGAATTCCTACAGTCGCCTGTATACCTAACCAGTCACCTGTATACCTAACCAGTCACTGTATACCTAACCAGTCACGTGTATACCTAACCAGTCATGTGTATACCTAACCAGTCACCTGCATACCTAACCAGTTGCCTGTATACCTAACCAGTCAGTGTATACCTAACCAGTCACCTGTATACCTAACCAATCACTGTATTCCTAACCAGTCATGTGTATACCTAACCAGTCATGTGTATACCTAACCAGTCGCCTGTATACCTAACCAGTCACCTGTATACCTAACCAGACACCTGTACACCTAACCAGTCACCTGTATACTTAACCAGCCTTCTGTGATTGCTATATTTCATCATAAAACAGTAATACAAAACTAATTGAACTCTGTTCAGTATCATGTGTCTGTGCTGTGTTTTCAGGCCCCTTTCATCCCGTTCCTCACAGAGCACATGTATCAGAACTTAAGGCACCTGGTGGACAGTGAGGCCACCAAAGGACAGGACTACAGAAGCATCCACTTCCTGCTGCTCCCAGAGGCCAAGTAAGACACAAAAACTTCCAAAATTCAGATTGGTCACAGCGTACAGTTCTAAATTATGGACATTGAAGGCTAAGATTTGTGTGCTGCTGGGGTTTTTATAACAGTCTTTAAAAATTTGAGGATGCAATATTTGTATAATATCTAACCTGTGATTGCGTTCATACCAGTCCTGCCTTTATTATAGGGAGACCCTTATCAACACAGAAACTGAAAGTGCGGTGGCTTTGATGCAAACAGTTATTGAGCTTGGAAGAGTTGTGCGTGACAGGAAAACATTGCCTGTCAAGGTATGTCATGTACCTTTATGTATTTCTCTGTAAGCTGTTACTTGAAAAAGGCCAGTATATTGAGATTGAGGGCTGAGCAGTAATGCTCCATTCAAGAGATTAGAGACCGTATATATTAACTAAAACTTAGTTTACTTCTTGAATACATCTATTTTGGAACCTACAAGACAAATGATTCTTTTCAGCAATTTTTTGATTTATAAACCATATATTTGCCTAACTGAACAACAAGGATAATAAAGACTTGTCACTGTTCCATGTTGTTGAGTAGAAATCAGAAACTGTACAAAAACTGCTTGTCTTTATCTTCATTGCTTTGGAGCAGTGAAATGGTTAAATGTATTGGTACTTGTGTTTGGTTACAGTATCCCTTGAAGGAGATTGTTGTTATCCATCAAGATGAACAGGCTGTCAACAACATTAAATCACTCTCTTCATACATACTAGAGGTAATCTTTTAGCAGGGTATACCCTGATTCCGCAACATTTTCGCATATGGAAGAGTAACTTTCAGTGCAATTTTTGCAGTTTTTTTTATTTGATTTTGAAGACAAAACTGGATTGGTCCATTTGAGGATGTCACAAAAAGTGTAATTTTATTAGTCAACACAGGATAATGCTTTCAGAACATGCTTAAATAAACACCTTGCAAACATGCGAAAAGATTGATTAATTGCAGTGGTCACTTCTATTCTCCATATTATGAACTTTATGATATGGCCGTATGCATACATATAAGAGCTTAAAGCTACAGGGACAAGCTTTTCAGACTTCTTCATGAAAAGACAGGAAGATATAATAGGCATAATGAATCATCTTATAGTTTTAGTCTGCTATAGAATTATTTTGATGAAGTACTAGTGTGGACTGAACTGAAACATATTGGTTTGTTTGTTGCAAACTGTATTTGTTATACTTTATTCCACTTCGGACCATTTACAGGAACTAAATGTGAGGAAGGTGACAGTCACAACTGACAAGGTCAAACACAACATCCGCCTTAAAGCTGAGCCTGACTACAAAATACTTGGGACTAAACTCAAGGCAGATTTCAAGAAGATCATGGAGTCCAAAGTCATCTCAAATCTGACCAATGAGGAGCTGCTGAACTTCCAGCAGACTGGGGAAATAACAGTTGGAGGTCATGTGCTTGTGGAGGGTGACCTCAAGCTGGTGTATACATTTGACACTTCAGGCGGGGATGCCACTGCACAGTTTGAGGCTCATGGAGAGGGGGATGTAAGTGTGTACTTGTACAATTGTGTAATAATGCCTGTATATCACAAGGAACTTGGAAAATGTTGTCTGCCATCCTGAGCATGTAACATGGGCACTGTTTGTTACTTGTCATGCCAAGGTTCCGTTCAACTCCAGCTTAAACTGACCTTAATGTAGGATATGTAGCAACAGTGGCTGATAATTCCTTTACAAAATTATAAGTCCGGCCGAAATTGTTGCCATATTTGTTTTGTTTTGTCAGCTGATCATCCTGCTTGATGTCACCCCAGACCAGTCCATGCTGGATGAGGGAATTGCCCGGGAAGTCATCAACCGCATCCAGAAACTGAGGAAAAAGGTAAACGCCATGCTGCAGCCTTGGTGTAAAGTCAGAGGAACGAAACTACTTCTTGGCTGTTTAGCTGTTTGTCAGATGCTACAAACACTACTGTAATTGCCATGCACAGAAAACCCTTTGTTTTCCACACACTGTGTTTAAGAGCATTAATTTTGAACAACGTCATTCCACCAGCTGGCTTATCAGAAATTCTGAGTGTTTGGGATATGAAAATGCAGATGTGTACAAATGCTTGCATAGTTTGCTTTTTAAGACTCTTCTTGGCAAATTACAACCAATAATCAACCAACTGCAAGATAACGTCATTGCATTTCTCACTTCTTCTTGTCCAAACAGGCTCAGCTGATGCCAGCAGATGATATCACTGTGTATTACAAGACGTCTGAGAATTTAGCAAAGATTATCCGTGACCATGGTGACTTCATCTTTTCAACCATCAAACAACCTCTTGAACCTTACCCTGTTCCCAGTGACTCACAGACCATCGTCCAGGAAGCTGAGATCAAGGTATCTACTCTATTATTAATGAGCCAGTTCGTCAAAGAATCACTTCAGTGTAAACACAGGTAGTGTAATTAAAGGCTCATTTTGACACAAAATGGGTTTTCCTGAGTTACTCTACTCGTGTATTACATTAAACTAATTGTAATGCTCATTGTAATGTTTGGCCTCCTTTTGTTAACTCTTTGGTAAGAGGCAGAAAGACACAAAAACATGGTTTCCTGAGGTAATCTTATCCCACTACCAGATTGAGTAACCCAATAGATTTACATATACCCCTAATATCAAAAGAGCAGGAGCCACACGGTTCTCGGCCTGTGGTGGCAGAAAGTAATACAGAGCACTTTGTGGAAACATTTAGGTGGTCTTACTTAAAGCTTCATGTGGCTGCAGATCACTTTGTCTTCCACCTATACAACATTATATTATATGGCAATAAAGTTTCTGAGTTACTTTCCAAAAGCTTGTTTTCGCGGGTTTGACTGTTTCCTCTGCCCATGAAAAGGACTACAGTTGTATATGCGAGATATTCTAGAGCAGGTTGTATGAGAAATAAACTCTATTGCTCATAAATTTCCCTTAGGCTAGTCCCTTATTGTGCCTTTTGCATGTTGGTTTGAGATGTTTGTAATATACAGTGTAGTAGATTAAGTTTTCCACAAGCTCTTTCAGTTGTCTGTGTATTGGTTATTGTTGGGTTAGGCCTTTAGGTCAGCCGCTTTGCATTTAGGTAGACTTATGGAGTCTTGTTCCTGTTTCTTTGCCCCAGGTGAAGAATGATCTGTTGGACATGACTATTGTGAAGGGGCATGCAGGAGAGAATAAGCCGTCAGCATCAGCATCAGCATCTAGGCCGGCTGCTCGGCTAGCTCCAGCACCCGTTGTCAGTGGGGTGATACCAAACTGTAAATTTGTCAACATCGAGCTGGTTGGCTTGAACCCAGGAGAGGGCGCCACAGGCACCCAAGGAACATTACTCTTAGAAAACCCTCAGGGAGATTTTCTGCTCACCTCTGATTTGGTGATAATCCAGGTAAGATTAACACTCTTTTACAGGTCTCATAGTGCGAGACTTTTTTGTCATTTCTTTGAGCGGTGAAATTCACGTATGCTCCAGAAGTAGAAAGTGTATTTGTAGTCTGAATTCGCCATGATCTAAATTTGCTTTGTTTATGCGAGATACCCTTTACCATCTGTTTGGCTAAAGAAAGTCTACATTGTCCAGCTCTTAGGGATTCAGAAGCCTTCAGTATTCTCGTCTGTTTCCACACTCTTACTTGACATGTTTTGGGAAACATATTTCTGTCTTTATTTATAAAATTATACATTTGTTGAAGTGAGAAAGTTGCTCAACAAAGCCACTAAAACTTTAGGACTGTCCCCATAAATGGTGTGCTTACCGCTTGTATCTTGCGAATAACATATGCAATCCAAATTTACACCTATCATTTCAGCTCTCATTTTTGTCCAAGCCCTTCGTGCAAGCTCACTTCCTAAAAATACATACAAAATTTCAAAAATATACAAAATGCTTAATGTTCTTACTTGTATCATATGACTGTATTTAGAATTTATGAACTTTAAAGTACTTTAATACCAGCATTGCAGCCTAAACACGTAC
Source organism: Liolophura sinensis (assembly GCF_032854445.1). Taxonomy (NCBI): domain Eukaryota; kingdom Metazoa; phylum Mollusca; class Polyplacophora; order Chitonida; family Chitonidae; genus Liolophura; species Liolophura sinensis. The sequence continues at coordinate 57,703,454 of NC_088301.1, read as the reverse complement.
CAAAAAAATACACTTGGTTTCATTTCAGGCTGCCTCGCTGTTTGGTCTGAGAGGGAAACGCCTGCGTTTGTTCACAGACTGCGCATTGAACTCAGAAATAGTTTCTGAGGACCTGTTGTCTCTCCACTCTAGGACTTTGTATCTCACGTCTGACTCCAAGGAAGGTTCAGCTTCTACTAGTAACCTGAAGTCGCCTGTCTGCCATTTTGTAAATGTGGAACTTGTGTCTGGAACACCTCAGCAAGGGGCCAGAAGTAGAAAGGGCTGTCTTTTACTAGATAGTCCTCGTGGAGATAGTGTCTCGTATTGCCAGCTTCTGTCTCAGGTATGTGTGTCTTTTGTGGGGGCTTCATCTCTCCGGT